>NC_092245.1:23263200-23323200 GCF_036320965.1 Panulirus ornatus
CACTGACAGCACGTCAACCCCGGTATACCACATCGCTCCAATTCACTCTATTCCTTGCCCTCCTTTCACCCTCCTGCATGTTCAGGCCCCGATCACACAAAATCTTTTTCACTCCATCTTTCCACCTCCAATTTGGTCTCCCTCTTCTCCTTGCTCCCTCCACCTCCGACACATATATCCTCTTGGTCAATCTTTCCTCACTCATCCTCTCCATGTGCCCAAACCACTTCAAAACACCCTCTTCTGCTCTCTCAACCACGCTCTTTTTATTTCCACACATCTCTCTTACCCTTACGTTACTCACTCGATCAAACCACCTCACACCACACATTGTCCTCAAACATCTCATTTCCAGCACATCCATCCTCCTGCGCACAACTCTATCCATAGCCCACGCCTCGCAACCATACAACATTGTTGGAACCACTATTCCTTCAAACATACCCATTTTTGCTTTCCGAGATAATGTTCTCGACTCCCACACATTCTTCAAGGCCCCCAGAATTTTCGCCCCCTCCCCCACCCTATGATCCACTTCCGCTTCCATGGTTCCATCCGCTGCCAGATCCACTCCCAGATATCTAAAACACTTCACTTCCTCCAGTTTTTCTCCATTCAAACTCACCTCCCAATATATATATATATATATATATATATATATATATATATATATATATATATATATATATATATATATATATATATATATATATATATATATATACCATGTATCTATATAAATAAGGCACCAAAAATACTTTCCCAGAAAATCACCATCACATCAGAATACCAACACCATATTCCTGTACACACTTCAGCCCTCTCTTCCATTTCGAACGATTCCCTTTCCCTCTCCTCTAACCACCCTATTAGAAGAGAAAATTGCCAGGGACTTTTCAACCAGTATTAGAGGGTCTTCAGTTAAAGCTGGTCCACAGACTCTCACCGCTGGTATATAGACATGAGTGTTGAAAAATTGGCAGGTGACACGGCTGCTGATCCCTCTCTGCCCAGCTAACAGGATTCAATTCTAATACGAGATTCAATAAACACCAAGGACAGGGGATTCCTCTTGTTTCCGTCTCTATATATGAAGAGCATATGATTCAATAAATATCATGAACTAAAAACTCTGCCTGTTTTCGCCTTTATATCAAGAACACAAGATTTAGTAAACATCAAGGACTGGAGATTCCTCTTCTCGTCTCTATGATAATCAAGGACACAAGATTTTATAAACATCAAGGACTAGAAATGCTGCTTATTTTCGTCTCTACGACATACGAAAATTCCTGATTTGTTATGAGCAATAATTTCCTGGCCAATATATCACGGACGGTAAGACAGTCACGGTGTGTACGTGATGATGAAGTGGTTCGTAAGCTAAGCAGAGAAGGTCGGGCTGGACTTCTAATGGATACTACGGACCGACACAGTCAGGGAACCCAACTATAAGCCATTGTGAGCACAACATAAAAAACCCCTCCACACCCATTGGAGACATAAGACAACAATTCTAGGGGCCTCTATATTTCGGACCATACCCACTAAGACCCTCTGCTGGAAAGGCCTCACCCTTCCTGGAAGAGGGTTCTATGGTATGGCCTGAAACAGAGACCTACCAAAAGTATTTTCTTTTATTTCTCCAGTGTTGTGGAGGTTTTATCATCATCGATCAAATGTGACAATACCTCATTGTAGTAGCAGACGACACACTGAGGGACATATTGGAAAAGTTTCCACAATATCTTTCTTTTTTTCTTTCCTACAGATGGTCGTGGATACCCTACTGGCAATAAAGGTTTGGGAAACTCTCAGCTCGTAATACCTTTCCCTACCCGTCTTTTTTGGCGACTTTACAGTGATACACGCGAACTGAATTCATCTAAGGTCTAAATGATGGTGACTTAACTCCGACCAGCACTTATAACCGGTGTCTGCGAGAAAAGACAGCGTGAAGTTAATGAAGAAAGACCCTTAGTGTATGTGGTCAAAATCTGAATCTCTGGTTCTGTGTTCGTTACGGCATATTCTCGACACTTGGTCAACCTTGATCTAGTTATGAATACAAAGAGGCAGTAAAAGGCGATGAATCCAGTATCATGTCAACGTATTATGATATGTTCAAAGTTATGGACCAAAACACAACACACACACACACACACACACACACACACACACACACAAGCACACACACACTCACACACATAACACATGTAAGCGTTTCCATGATTCACACACGGGCCCGCCCAGGTTCGAGTCCTAGGTGTGGGAATCGGCCCAGCACAACCGAACTGTTCCTCTTCCGTCTGGGGCTGGTCGATAAATGGGTACTTGGCTTTCGCTGGGGTGTGGGTGTGTCTATGTATCTGTACGCACATAAAAGGAAAAGACATGGTACATACAGTATACAAGGTTAAGAGACGGGGCAACGCGAGTATAAAACTCTGTCCCCCTTAACACACATTTAGCAAACACATATTGTATTTACCATATTATCAATCTGGTGAACACTGCCGCTGAGGACTAAGGTGTATCCTTCTGCTCAGTCGAGAGAAGACAGGGTACCAACGTAATCTAGTAGAAAGGAAGGATCAGTGAGCAGACAATTACATAACCAAGGTTCATGATGTACCGACACGAATCGACAGGATTAAGCGTTACTCCAGGAGCCTAGTTTCTCTTGGGAACATCGCGTCGATTACGATGAATCTGTGTGTCTTAGGTGATGTAGCTCCTCATCTTCCTCTGTCAAACGAGAGGTGTCACAAATGAAGAGGCGCGGTTCAACGCTTTTGCTCCTCGTAACTGTCAAAGTTATGGAGGCCACGAAGTTATAATGACTTAGGGAAGTCGGCAATGATCGCCGGTGCCTGGAGTAGCGACAGTGTGTATTCGCAGTATAAAGCCACGAGTTCCTCCGTCCTACGGCACCCACGTAATGAGCAAAGACACAGAACTCCGAAGACATCCTAGATGGCCCGACAAATAGCACAGTGGACTCCTTGTAAGATCACCTGGTTACCTACGTATCAGGAGGATAGGTATCAAGGTCTATGGTGACCATACCTTTATGCATGTATGTATGTACAATACACAGTCCCCTTGTCTCCGGCAGAGCACCTCATGCAGAATCTCCAGAGCAAAAGCCTTGTACAATGCAGGACACTCACACCATCACAACTCACGCGATTCTCCTCCTCACCTTCACCTATATTATCCTCAACCTAAACCACACAGGTTATAGGTAAGTGTGAGGACTCAAGTGAGAATAAAGACCGTGAAAGGATTCATTTAATGTGTCTATATATATATATATATATATATATATATATATATATATATATATATATATATATACACCATAAAGATGTCAACAAATACACACACCACAAGCACACAGCAGACAGGGTTGAGATAACCAGTACCTGCTGTGTATGTTTCTGATGATGAAAATATGTTAAGTGTTGATGATGCACGGAGATCTGTGAGAGTCTTAGACTGGGACTTATACCAACATATGACAGATAGATAGAGTTGTGCGCAGGAGGATGGATGTGCTGGAAATGAGATGTTTGAGGACAATGTGTGGTGTGAGGTGGTTTGATCGAGTAAGTAACGTAAGGGTAAGAGAGATGTGTGGAAATAAAAAGAGCGTGGTTGAGAGAGCAGAAGAGGGTGGTTTGAAGTGGTTTGGGTACATGGAGAGAATGAGTGAGGAAAGATTGACCAAGAGGATATATGTGTCGGAGGTGGAGGGAACGAGGAGAAGAGGGAGACCAAATTGGAGGTGGAAAGATGGAGTGAAAAAGATTTTGTGTGATCGGGGCCTGAACATGCAGGAGGGTGAAAGGAGGGCAAGGAATAGAGTGAATTGGAGCGATGTGGTATACCGGGGTTGACGTGCTGTCAGTGGATTGAATCAAGGCATGTGAAGCGTCTGGGGTAAACCATGGAAAGCTGTGTAGGTATGTATATTTGTGTGTGTGGACGTATGTATATACATGTGTATGGGGGGGGGGGTTGGGCCATTTCTTTCGTCTGTTTCCTTGCGCTACCTCGCAAACGCGGGAGACAGCGACAAAGTATAATAAATAAATATAATAAAGAATATCCTTTTATCTTAGATAGTATAGGAATACGTATATCCAAAAGATATAGAGAATAGAGGTGGATGAAAGTATAAGACATTTGGACATGTGAAGACATAAGGTTACATGTAAAAGGTAGATAAGCGAATGGTGTTATGTATGGATGATGATAAATCTTAGTTTTAATGAGACGGAGAGTAGATTGTCGCTAGTACAATCTCATCATTATCTTTATCTGTCTTTTAAATCTGAATAGTTATCTATGAGTATCTTTTTCCTTTTTATTCACTATCCTACTACAATGACCCTCATATAGTTACTCCCTCGCTCATTAAGGTAATAACACGATGCAGGAATGGCAGCATCTTTACCTCTTACGTAGCCCTCAGCTCCCCTTGTACCACATCCAGTAATGTCACCTAATGGTAAAAAGTTGTCTTTAAGTATGTTGGTTAATGGCAGGATCATTCACATAGCCAGCCTTTATGGCAGCGAGAGCAAGTCGTTTGTATTCAGAGGTGTGCACACACACACACACACACGTCCCCCACCCACCGGCTCTCTTCCAGATGCTTGACATGAAAATAACATGAGGACCTCAGCAGATACAGCGACCACAAAGACACCACAAGCAGCACGCTGAAGGGCATAACAAAAACGGGGGATATATATATATATATATATATATATATATATATATATATATATATATATATATATATATATATAACACAGTTATGCTGGCGTCATTAGAGCTACCACCAAACAAGAGAGAGTCAATACCCAAAGAGAAATGCGACATTCGAGGTCTTGGAGACATCTGAGGAACGAGAATTCAAACAATGCAGGAGTTGTCTATTTCAGAACGGCCAGAGGAACCAGCACAGCCTGTTTCTGAACCCCCTTTCCTCCCCTCACCTAGTACAAAGAGAGCCAAGCCTAAGCCTCAACTCCCATACCCTGCCCATAACAATAATAGGAGAGCGAGGGGGCTTAAGCTACGCTCACCTTCCAACACTTACCTACGTACCTTCTCTGGAGCTGACGTCTCAACCAACATGTTTCGTAACTGCAATGGTCAAGAGCGAATACTCTGATGAGAGTCCAAAGCCCGCAAGAGCCTCCTTACCCCAGCCGAATCATAACAGCTCTCGATAAAATCTTCCTCGTGTATTCCTCTAATGATAGCTTGCATCAACCCAGTTTTTCTCCCCACGCCGCTGATGTGGTGATATACTGATATTTACTGGCTATCGCATTTGCCGTGGTCACTTCCTCTGACGTCTGACGTTATCAGCGAACACGTGTAGACCAGCGGGTGTACATTTTCTGATGAATGTTATGGGTTACAGATTTTTTTTTTTTTCAATGTATATGATATATCTAGTTATTAAAAAAAAAAAAAAGAGGCAAACGCGGGGTCAAGAGTAAAAATTTGATCATTGAGGTACGGATTGGAATATTGGAAAGTGGGCGCAAGGATCTAAAAAGGAAAAATAATGAAGGGGAAAGAGAAGGAATCGAAAGAATATGGATCTCGGTGTGAATGATGAGGGAGGAAGAGAAGGAAATGAAAGAATATGATTCTCGGTGTGAACAATTATGAGGAAAGAGGGAAATAAAAGAACATGAATTTCGCTGTGAATAAAGAAGTGGAAAGAGAAGAAAATGAGAGAATATATCAAGCAGACTTGGAAGTTAAGACTTCACCATAGCGTTCATGAAGTGAGCAAAGATATCTTGTACAATGAAATGCAAAAACACACAGAAGATGGAGCCTCCTGATGCCATTAAGAAATAACCCTGTCGCCTTTGGCATCTTCAGCGACCACCGACGCCAGACGTATGACGCTGTCGACCATATATGTCAATTCAACACCTGAAAATGTATTTCTGATGCAGGCCTTTACGCAATTACGTACACCCTGAAATATACTCGTATTACCACCCTGAAAAAGCCAGTGATCCACATTGAACTGCGGGGAAATCATCGAGTGAACGAAATAAAAGTGACGTGTATTGCTGAGCGATGAGAGTTAAGAGATCGAGCGATTTGCTGTAGTCCAGGCAAATGCTGACGCGGCCACGTATGTGTAAAAGTCTAAATGGGAACTTATCTTTTTCTGGATCTTCTCTGCTTTGATCTGTGGTTCATTCCAGTCTTTCCCCCACTCCCTCTCAAGTCATCAGTTATTCTCACATCCCAAGATATAAACTTTAGTTTCTCATCTTTATTTATCTTTAGGCCTCACAGGTATTCTAAGTAACATTTGTTTTCCCTAGTGTACCGGCAGAGGTGTGTTGTCTTATATGTCTTAATTACTCGGTACGGGGAAAAAAAAATAGCCACACTTTCCACACCCTAAGAGCTTCATTAGTTACACTGCCAGCAAGGCAGAGAGAGAGAGAGAGAGAGAGAGAGAGAGAGAGAGAGAGAGAGAGAGAGTACCCATCTGGGTAATGAAGACAGACTCACGGCAAAAGTGTTTTCAGAAAGTATTTCTGAGTGTATGGAGACAAGTGTATAGATGACTGTTGAGGTAAATCGACTGGAACTGAGGAGAGTCAGCCAGTTCTGAGGTGCATGGGCTGGTAATGGGGTAAATGGGTTAGTACTAGGGGGTAAAGGTGTTGGTACTGAGGCAAATGTATGATGGTACTAAGAAAGGCTGGGCTGATAATGGATTGATTATATAGACACTGAGATAATGGGCCTATTTCTGATCAGCTGACCCATGTGACCTTGATTCTCAACCTTTCATTTCAAAGAACAAGATATGATGAAAATAAACACCCTTCACAACAGGAGAGAGTAGCGAGCAACCGTCACAACAGAGGAGAGCAGCGAGTAACCTTCACAACAGGGAAGAGTAGCGAATTAGTCACAACAGAGGAGAGCAGCGAGTAACCTTCACAACAGGGAAGAGTAGCGAGTTAGTCACAACAGAGGAGAACTGAGAAAAGGCATCACGACAGAAGAAAGTACATAAATTCCCTATTTTTTGGCATAAGAACAGGCTTTACAAGTACATAACCCATATATCTATCTTTCTTTCATACTATTCGCCATTTCCCGCATTAGCGAGGTAGCGTTAAGAACAGAGAACTGGGCCTTTGAGGGAATATCCTCACCTGGCCCCCTTCTCTGTTCCTTCTTTTGGAAAAAAAAAAAAACTAAGTGCATATGAAAGCGCACCTTCATAGAACATACAAACCTCCAATAGCCAGGGTCGAACCCGGGATCCCTGTGCAACAGGCGGGAGCGTTACCGCTTGGCTATGATCCTGGCTGTTGGAGGTTTATATGTTCTATGAAGGTGCGCGTTCATATGCACTTAGTTCGTATTCATATACCTCCGCGTTGTACAGTTAGTTTCGGTAAAATGCTATCTGCTGGCTGTGTGAGCCTGATGGGAAATGACCGGTGTAGATAATAAGTTAAAGATAATAATAGTTATGAGGAGGAAAAACGCCGGAAGAATTAGTCTACACCACAAACGTGTGTGTGAACCCGATTCTAAAAGATGGAAAACTAATCACAAAAGATGTACGAAAATCCTACAAATCCTTTATGTGAGGAAATTATGTATCACAACGGTTAGTCCTCGTGTGGCTGGTGTCCACACAGAAGCTATGGGAAACAGCAGCGTCGCGAGTCCAGGTCATAGAGGCTGGGACATACGCAGAGAACTCACGAAAGCTGTGGTCGAAGTAATACCTGTAGAACAGAGAGAGAGAGAGAGAGAGAGAGAGAGAGAGAGAGAGAGAGAGAGAGAGAGAGAGAGAGAGACAGACAGACAGAGAGAGAGAGAGAGAGAGAGGGAAGCAAGACCACGGCGGATAGAAAGGGAACGGTTCAGGGACCTCACTTGCCAAGCACAACAGTACACAGAGGAGGGAAATATAGAGCTAATGTGATCTGAATCACACATCCAGTGCTCTACGTACTTCGTCAGAACTTAGGAACTATAACTGAGAATCATGGTAAGTCATTATCACAATGGTGTTTTTTTGTGTTGTTGGAGGTAAACACCATCAACAGCTAAAGGGACTTCACGGAGAATAATATTATCCTAAGCAATACTCACATAAAAATGTGATGCTGAAAATATGAATTCATTTGCACGCCGCTTTGCTCCAAGTTTTCCATTAAATCATATGAATTCCTCTTCGTATGAGAATAATATCTACAATATTCTTAACTGTTGAGGCAAAAATAATTTTGATGTCAGTTCCGTGGTAGGAGACGTAGTGGCGGGGGAGGCGGGCGGCAAGAGATGGAGACAAACAGAGGCCCGGATACGGGGTCGTCTGGAGCTGTCAGTCTGAGCTCAATTACACACACACACACACACACACACACACACACACACACACGTGTCCTCATCCCTATAAAGAATACCCACATGGATGCACCCACTCGATGGAAATACTTCGACGAGACACTCTACCGTTGGTGTCAGCGTGGACAACAACACTCTCCCGACGCACAACATCGCCCTCGACAACATCCTCAACAACCTCCACCAGACCTGGACCACAGCCAACTGCGTCATCTCCAATCATACCAGGACTTCAGTCATGCATACTGACCTTGCTTCCAGCCACGTCCCACCCCTATTCTGTCTCACTTCGACCAAGACTTCCTCAGTCCACCAGCCATCCAACCACGTCCCGCTTTCTACTGTCTCACTAAGACTGAGCCTCCTCCAGGTTGCTCAGTCCACCAGCCATCCAACCATGTCTCATCTCCTACTTTCTCGCTAGACCCCTTCCCTTTCCAGGTCGATCACTTCTCCAAGTTTGAAGGCGTCACTTTGATGAAGTAACAAACTACCATCTCGACATTCCAAGTACACTCAAGACAGTTGGACTTCCTGCGCCAAATTATGGACATCTACACACACTTTCATTAGCCTCCAACACAACTTGTCTTTCCTATCTGGACTCGATCCTTATCGACAACACAACAGATACTATTACGAAAAAAAAGGGGCGTGCAATAAGTATGCAGATTCATAAGCCATCAAAGGCAGAGAGAGAGAGAGAGAGAGAGAGAGAGAGAGAGAGAGACTGTTGAAATATCTTGGTCTTAAACCGAAACTGTCTCGTATAGTTCTTATCTTTATCAACTTTACGATGAAAGGCAATGGGCGTCTTATTGGCTTTCCAGTTTAGATATGTGCCCGTGTAAGTCCCCTTGTTTGTATTGGAAAGACATTGCAACTATAAAAGAACAACACTGCTGAAACATGAGGGGTACAAATTCTTTTTCTCTTATTGCATTCCTCAATAGCTATCGAGAGCTATTGACACCCCTCTTCTGTGAATCTGCAAGGTGACGCTCGAGGCGAAAATGCAACGAGGACCAATCACATGATCCAAATGGAAAAGAAAAGCGTAAAACTAATATGATTCTTTGTTCAGCAACTGACGTATTTGTGAGTTACGACTACTGTCCGTACCCATGGTTAAGACGTATTAGTGAGTTACGACTACTGTCCGTATCCCTGGTTAAGACGTAAGGGTGAGTTACGACTACTGTCCGTACCCATGGTTAAGACGTATTAGTGAGTTACGACTACTGTCAGTACCCCTAGTTAAGACGTATTAGTAAATTACGACTACTGTCCGTATCCGTGGTTAAGACGTATTAGTGAGTTACGACTACTGTCCGTATCCGTGGTTAAGACGTATTAGTGAGTTACGACTTCTGCCTGTATCCGTGGTTAAGACGTATTAGTGAGTTACGACTACTGTCCGTATCCGTGGTTAAGACGTATTAGTGAGTTACGACTTCTGTCTGTATCCGTGGTTAAGACGTATTAGTGAGCTACGACTATGTCCGTACCCCTGGTTAATATTAGGTCCTTCTTCATACATAAATAATATCTCAAAGAGCATTCCATCGTAAGTTGTGAAGTTTTTGAAGTTCTTTATAAAGACTTCAGCAAGTGGTCTGTTCCATCCTGCTCTGAAAATCGACGCTAATCACCATTAGCCCCTGAAGTACGACGGCCTTCTGACCTGACCTTTTAAGGCTTAGGTCAAAGACCACACTTTAATACCTAAGGGGCGGTACTGTCATGATGACTCAAGAGTTCTTCCCTGCTCAAGGGTTGGATTAGCTACGATAAGAAAAAGTTCAGTGCTAATGATCACCCTCAGTGATTGGCACGGATGTTACTAGGTGTTCGTTCCCTCCAATATAAATTCTATGGCTGTCTCGATTACAATATACATTCATACAAACTCCAATATACATATTCATACAAACTCCACACTGCTTGAGACAGAGAAATGCATCTTACTGAAGTCTCTCTGAAGGAGCGTTTGATTCTACTGCGCACGTCTTGGTCAGACACGCCTTCCCAGGACCTCTTCAGCTTTCCTCTCCACAGTCTTCAATATCATATGATACAGTTACTTACGACCGGAACTTATAACGTCACAGCTTGCAAGATCTAACCATTAATGTCGACTTGTAAAATGTAGGGTCAGGTCCAAAACCTTACACAAGTTATGGAAAATTTTGTTATCGTCTTCATAAACATAATACCGACACTGTTTCCACACCATCAAGTTCTATATATATATATATATATATATATATATATATATATATATATATATATATATATATGTATGTATATTTACATATATATACATGTGTCTGTGGGTGGGTTGAGCCATTCTTTCGTCTGTTTTCTTGTGCTACCTCGCTAATGCGGGAGACAGCGACAAAGTATAGTAAATAAATAAATAAATACATATATATAAAGACCAGCTGCAGACGATCTTGAACCAAACTTCGAAGCTTCAATCATCTTGATCACCGAAACTCTGTTTACAAAGGGCTCTATAGCGATGGGCTACAATCCACACAAACACTTCTCTCATTATATAACCCTATCCCCGACCCTCCTCACCCCGTGCACGGCCATCAACTCCCGCGTCCCCAATTTTCTTGCATGGCCTTCCCTTCTCCTAATCCCCTACCTCTGTACGGGCAGTCCCTTCTCTAGCCTCTATCCTCTGCACGGCCACCCCCAACCCCAGACCTCTATTCAGGGGTGGCTTGTCCGGCCTTAATATCAGGCATGAGTCACTACGGTTAGCTGTGGTGGCCTGTGCCGTACACAGTCCTTTATAGAAATAAAGACTTAAAAAAAAGTACCGTTTTCTGGGAAGTAAAGCACTTAAGCAGTGTTCAAATTGTGCTCTTCGATCATACGCAATATTTCCAACAGGTTTCAAGAAAATCGGTAATGGCATTTGGGAAATATTAATTCCAGTCACATAGGCCAGATACGTATCAAGACATATAGACAATTACTGTTCCATTATAGTCATCTATCCATATATCTATCTACAACATAAATGTCTAAAAGATTGCATTAGGAACAAGATGATACCAAACACCCTAAATTTCAAGTGCCTTCCATAAGATGAAACAAATTCTATTTGGGAGGTTAGAGCATGACATTCTTCTACAGCGTTCTACAGCCTTGGACAAATATGAAAAAAACTCTCCCCTTAGACCAACTGTACCTTTAGACCAAGTATATCCTTTTAAGTCGACTTGTAAAAAATGATTCATATGGTTTGCTCAACATCTTAGCCATGTCCAAGGAAAAAATTTCTCCATCGCATGTTACAAATGGCTTACATTTTGTAAACAAGGCTAGAGACACGAACTACCTGAACATAAACTCATTATTTTTGATGTGAATGCCATATCATATGCCATATGCCATATGCACTAACTACCCCATTGAAGAAACCGTCGCTTACTTAAGTAGAAAGTTACTTGGTCTCACCTTATCCCCATGCATGAAAGCTTTCACTGACTTAATAGAACTTTGTTTCCAATGATGTTTTCCAAGATGCTGAGGGTAATTCTCATAGGCAAAACTTTGGTCTAGTTAGTCCCATTCTCAGTAACTGATTCAAGGAATACTTTGAGACTGAGATCCTAACTTCTATCAGTAACCATCCAAAGAATGGCTTAGATATGTTGTCCTGATGGCCATCTTCCCAAGATTGCATGGGGAACAAGAAAGCCAACTGCCGTTTCTAGATGTGATGATAACTAAGAAATCTGATCACTTATCCTTCAAGATCTTCAGGAAGCCTACCAACACTGAGAGTTATATCAAACATTTTGCAATGCATGATCATTCTGTACAAATGTTTGTTGTCATGTCCATGTCTTTCAAGAGCACTGCGTATATGTGATCCCACAAATCTAGAAAATATATGTCATCATATAAGACGTACTTTTAGGCATTTACGTTGTCCCAAGTGGTTTATGAACATGACCTACGGAAAAGCTAGGAAGGCATATTAAACATACAGCAAAAACAATGGAAAAAAAAAGATAGATCAAAATGTTTGGTGTTGTCCAATTCGACTGACTTAGCTAATGTAAAACAAGTAATGAAAACAGTGCTTTTAATGCTGCCTTCCAATATAACAACTTCATTAAGAGCTTAATCAAAAGCAGTCCAAATAATCAGAAAATTTGCAGTGTTTACGCCGTGAAATGTAAGGCATGGTAAGATGTATATAATAGTCAGACGATAAAACAGAAATTCAAGAGATGCTATTAGCACAGTCATTCAGTACGCTGAGGTGACCACAGTGATGCTGTTGTTAAACACTGGCAAGACAACGATCACTCTGTAGACCTTATCACGCCAGTCACTCCAGTGGGGATTGTTTTTTTTTCATACTTGATTACCGTTTCCCGCGTTAGGAAGGTAGCAAGGAACAGAGAAAGACCATACCGTTCACATCCATTTTCTAGTTGTCAAGTGCAATGCACCGAAATATCAGTTCTTTATCCACAACCAGGCCCCACATGGTTTACCCCAGACGTTTCACATGCCTTGATTCAGTTCATGACAGCACGTTAACCCCAGTATACAACATCTTTCCAATTCATTCCATCCCGTGCATGCCTTTCACCCTCCTACACGTTCAGGCCCCGATCTCTCAAAGTCTTTTTCACTCCATCTTTCCATCTCCAATTTGGTCTTCTCGCTCTCCTTGTTCCCACCACCTCTGACACATATAACCTTGTTAACCTTTCCTCACTCTCTTTATCCATATATCCAAACCATTTCAGCACACCCTCTTCTGCTTTCTCAATCAGTCTATTCATTACCACACATCTCTCTCACCCTTTCGTTACTGACTCAATCAAACCATTTCACACCACACATTTTTGTCAAACATTTCATTTCCAACACATGCACCCTCCCCGGCACAGCCTTATCTATGGCCCATTCCATATAATATCGTTGGGCCTACTGTCCCTTTAAACACACCCATCTTTGCCCTCCCACATAACGTTCTCTCTCTCCTCTCATCCTTCGACGCTCCCACAACCTACAACTATTTTCTATCACTACTTCCTTTGCTAGCTGTCAGAGGAGAATCCCCCTCACAAAAAAATCTTTCCATTTCCACATCCACCAGAAACGTAACTGTTAAATTCTCTGTAAAACCCGAAAAGTAATTCCAACGTCAGATACCATCACTTTTTACATTAGACACTGAAAAGATTGCTCGTAAAAGGGAATGTTCTGCGAGGTAAGATTAACCAGGCCAAGAATATTTAGACAAACTTCGTTCAACAGGATGTTCTTCCAAGTAAGATTAACCAGGGCAGGAATTTTTAGACAACGCTTTTTCAAGGGCAGCGGAGCGGCAAGGCTGCCTCATGGAATTACGCTCCCTGTCGATGCCACCACCAGCAGCCTCCTGCATTGGAGATGCGGCCCCTCGCGCGGCAATTATTTAACTCCCTAAGGATTCATGTGACCTCGGACCTGTGTGGGGTACTTGCAGCCACCCACGACTAAAACGCGGGTCGACCTCGCTGACTGAAATATTCGAGAACGTAAGTGCACGGAGGAATGGCAGGCACTTTAAAGGAGGGTCGGTCTTGCGGGCAAGAAAGTTAGAGTGGGAGGATGTGGGGAGGGAGGTGAGTGAAGAGTGTGAGATCGGTTTTGCTGGAGGGTGAGCATGGCTATGCGAAGTAAGGCGTGAGGCTTTTATTGGAAGTGAGTGATCTGACGAAATCGCTCGCTGGAAATATATATATATATATACAAGTTCCAGTATCTTCGTTGTAAAAGAGAAGACGAAGAAATTTCATGATATTGTACTTGAAGGTACGAGTTGTGGAACGATGGAGATATTAATGTCACGGATGCATTTTCATGATCACCTGTAAAATTTCTGAGGGGAAATATATGGGAAAGAAACTCATTCTAATGGATGATATATGAATGAATAGGTAAGAGGCGGAATAGAGGAAGGAATAAACACGAACAGAAAGATCCTTGACGAAATATTCTACTAAAAAAAAAAAAATTGCCGAACGTCTTCATACCTAATAATGCCAGTGGACCCACTGAACAGCTGGTTCACCTTGTGAACAATATGCTTCACTGGACAGTGGGCACCCACTAAGCGCAGCCCATGCGCATGCACCCTTGTTCTGTAGTTATTAACTTCGCGGGTCAGATAATTTGCTCGTTACTACTCCCGTTCCACGAGAAAACTTTGCGAAAGGGTTACGTGGAAAGTGTACATCACTGTGTACAGATGTGGTAAATATCAGTCATAATGGTGTTTATCACGGTATATACTGGGACAAGATAGAAAAAAGTAAAGTCTCACATAATTTCAGGTTAAAAGGTGACATGTCCGATAAACATGATATGGTTGAGCTTAAGCTTATCAGATAACGTGATCGCAACATACAACACGATATCTCATTCTATATACAGCAGTTCATTCTATACACAGCGGTATAGCAGAGATAACAGAAGATGAGTCGATGAGAAATGAGCGTTTCACTACATTTCGAAGGTGAGTCTGGGAAACATGAGCGATATGTTCGGAAGGACATGACGTGAGGCTGAAGTGACGTGAAAGCAGTTCAAGAAGTCATTAGGAAGGGCTGCCACGGAGCTGAAAGTGTGAGCATAGAATGCGGGAGAGAGAGGAATGACAGGCCTTTGAAGCTACGACGAAACTAAACGATGCGGAGGGAAAAAAAAATAATAATAAGGCGCACAAATGAGAATGAGAGACAACGAGGAAATGAGGAGATAAAAGATAAACGCTCGTGGATAGATGTATTAAGTAGAACGAAACATTTCGGAAATATGAATATTTTCACCGAATAATAAAGAAACTGAGAACGAGTGTATCTCATTCACGTGGGTGTTAAGATCCAGGTCGACGAAGGCTAACGGGCCAACAGCTGCTGATAATCACAGCAGAAACGATCACTGTGGCCAACCACGAGCCAGCATCAATACAATCACCACATGTCACGTCAATATCTCGAGAGGGACGTCAAATATCTCTGACGTTTGCATATTCGCGGACTATATGAACTATATTTACATATGCATGTATTAATATAGTTATTTCCAAAAAAAATAAATTTCACGCAAAAGAAAAAAGCGTTATTTTGCATCGAACTCAGAAAATTTTTTCTAGATGTCAATATTTCAGACATTTTTGGCGAAAAATGAATACTAGTTCCCTCAGGCAAAGCTTTTTCCAAATTACATGTAATGAAGTGAATTGGGTGGACTCACAAAAAACTTTCACATGTATTGTACAGTAAGGTGAAATGAAGAAAGCGTTCCACATTTAAAGTTTTTGTTTTTTTTTTACATATGTCCAACGTGTAGGGTAAAAGTCCTCAGGTAAGACTTACGTTTCCGTTCAGGTTTTTATTCATGCGAAGAACCTCTTCAAGTGATTACAGTGTGTAATCAGTCCGTCTGCCATTCGTCATTTGAAGTTTTCATTGGCCTCTGTACGAGAAATCTGCCATCCCCCCTACACATTTGCAATCATGCTTTGATAAATCCTTCGTACCATCCCCTTTATATGCCATACATTGTAACTGCCCATGCAATATGAAGTGGCTTTTGATCCATACAAATCTCTCTTTCTTTTTTTCGATCCCAAATATCTAGGCACTTCTTATAATTGACTCTAACTTGGCATCACCTTCACAGAGAAGAGCTGGAATATATATACACTCCATCAAGCGGTACGCTTAGCACATTCTACACCCGGCCTATCAGTGCACCTTCGCTTCTCCCTTGCTCTACCATGCTGTTTGTATTTGCTTTCTCACATACCCTTACTGAATATCTGAGCTCGTCCCCAGCCTCCGCTTCATCAGCATTCATGCCAGTATTAGACTGGCGCTGCATATCTATTTCGAGAGTCGAAGCCTTGCCTTATCTTGGTGGCTCACCTTCATTTGCGCTTATACCATATTCCATGAGCTCTTGTCCTCCCACTGACCCATTTGTGTGTGATGTCATTTCTTAGCTGTGGTGGTGGGCAACATCTCAGCCTCACACAGACCATCAACTCTTCTGTCCTCATCTATCACGTTCTTCACGATATATGGCAATGCTTCCGTTCCCTCAAGCTTTCTGTGTACTAATTGACGTACGAAGTGCCATAATCTACCACACACCAAAAGATATGTCAAGCATTCTGTCCTTTGTTTTTCTACTGCAGGTCTTTCTATACAAGCGTCGGATCCACTTCTGTTAAGAGGACCATCCAGAATACCTACCTCCTCACGCACATATTTGATCATTTTCATAAACTAGTGGAATCAGATTGTCTATATCGTTGAAGAGGATGAGTGTGCGTGTCTATCAAATCTCCTGAAAGATCCAACACCTCCAGAATCTATATACAGGATTTACGCTGCTAATGTTTTAAGGTCTGAGAGTGACTTATTGCCAATGAAAGTCGACATGTTCTGTGATAAAGGTCAAGTGGTATGTGGTACCTCTCTCTCTCTCTCTCCCTCTCTCTCTCTCTCTCTCTCTCTCTCTCTCTCTCTCTCTCTCTCTCTCTCTCTCTCTCCCGGTGATTGCATTGTTCAGTACAGCTCGCCATGACCTTCTCGAGGTCCATATACCAGTCTGGACCAAGAGGTGTTGTTTAGGGTAGCGTAAACTTATAACTCAATAATCCTTTCTTTTTCGTTTTAATGACATTAAAGCCGCTGGAACACATAGATTCCTGTGAATTTTAAGCCTTGACTTACTGTATGAACAATGCAAGATGACATTAGGTTTGTCTGAAAAGTACGTAATTAGGGACTTTCTCAAGGGGTACCACTCGACTATTTACCTTCCCTGATTCTATGGAATTTAAAGAACAATACAACATTTCCACGTGAGCGTTTTATGTAAAAGATAAATACATTAGTGAACGCAACCTCCCCCCCCCTCATTCATAATGTAAACAATTTACATATGCAAATACGTGCGAGCAGCACGATATATTAAGTTTTTACACAAATTCTGGTAAAGATATGTTATTTAAACTAAAGGGCGTGCGTTGATACATGTGATCGATAAAAATGACGATAGATAACAATGAAAATAATACTAAATGGTGATAGTTTTCCTATATGACGCTGGAAAAAAAAAAAGACAAATGCATCTTGATGTAATAATCCAAATGCTAATTACCCCACACACGACCTAACCAGCCAAAACCTTTACATTTTTTTTTTCTTTTCTCACATATGTAAAATTAGTGATGACCAGGAGAATCATTAAGGCAGTCATGCATTATGTAAAGCACAGAGTCAAATATATACCAGGCGCCACCCAGCATGTGGTCAGCAACCCCACCCAGCATGTGGTCCGCAACCCCACCCAAGCATGTGGTCAGCAACCCCACCCAGCATGTGGTCCGCAACCCCACCCAAGCATGTGGTCAGCAACGCCACCCAAGCATGTGGTCCACAACGCCACCCAAGCATGTGGTCCACAACGCCACCCAAGCATGTGGTCCGCACACACATACACAGACCCTTTTGGCGCTGCCTGAGGCCAGACACTGCCCGCGTCCCCCACCCACCCCTCTCGTTTTCGGGAGTGGATTTACAACATAATTTTTTTCATCATATGCTTCATAATAAAGTCATATGAATAAATAAATGATTAGGAATGGTAATAGATAAATTCAGGATTCATCCAGTAGATAAAAAATATACATATACTTATTTGCCTAATGACGTAATGAAATTTTCGATTCAACACCTGTACATATTGCAACAAATCTTATCATTTGATATATATATATATATATATATATATATATATATATATATATATATATATATATATATATATATTTTTGCTTTGTCGCTGTCTCCCGCGTTTGCGAGGTTTGCGAGGTAGCGCAAGGAAACAAACGAGAGAAATGGCCCAACCCACCCCCATACACATGTATATACATACGTCCACACACGCAAATATACACACCTACACAGCTTTCCATGGTTTACCCCAGACGCTTCACATGCCCTGATTCAATCCACTGACAGCACGTCAACCCCGGTATACCACATCGATCCAATTCACTCTATTCCTTGCCCTCCTTTCACCCTCCTGCATGTTCAGGCCCCGATCACACAAAATCTTTTTCACTCCATCTTTCCACCTCCAATTTGGTCTCCCACCTCTCCTCGTTCCCTCCACCTCCGACACATATATCCTCTTGATCAATCTTTCCTCACTCATTCTCTCCATGTGACCAAACCATTTCAAAACACCCTCTTCTGCTCTCTCAACCACGCTCTTTTTATTTCCACACATCTCTCTTACCCTTACGTTACTTACTCGATCAAACCACCTCACACCACACATTGTCCTCAAACATCTCATTTCCAGCACATCCATCCTCCTGCGCACAACTCTATCCATAGCCCACGCCTCGCAACCATACAACATTGTTGGAACCACTATTCCTTCAAACATACCCATTTTTGCTTTCCCAGATAATGTTCTCGACTTCCACACATTCTTCAAGGCTCCCAGAATTTTCGCCCCCTCCCCCACCCTATGATCCACTTCCGCTTCCATGGTTCCATCCGCTGCCAGATCCACTCCCAGATATCTAAAACACTTCACTTCCTCCAGTTTTTCTCCATTCAAACTCACCTCCCAATTGACTTGACCCTCAACCCTACTGTACCTAATAACCTTGCTCTTATTCACATTCACTCTTAACTTTCTTCTTTCACACACTTTACCAAACTCAGACACCAGCTTCTGCAGTTTCTCACATGAATCAGCCACCAGCGCTATATCGTCAGCGAACAACAACTGACTCACTTCCCAAGCTCTCTCATCCCCAACAGACTTCATACTTGCCCCTCTTTCCAAAACTCTTGCATTCACCTCCCTAACAACCCCATCCATAAACAAATTAAACAATCATGGAGACATCACACACCCCTGCCGCAAACCTACATTCACTGAGAACCAATCACTTTCCTCTCTTCCTACACGTACACATGCCTTACATCCTCGACAAAAACTTTTCACTGCTTCTAACAACTTGCCTCCCACACCATATATTCTTAATACCTTCCACAGAGCATCTCTATCAACTCTATCATATGCCTTCTCCAGATCCATGAATGCTACATACAAATCCATTTGCTTTTCTAAGTATTTCTCACATACATTCTTCAAAGCAAACTCCTGATCCACACATCCTCTACCACTTCTGAAACCACCCTGCTCTTCCCCAATCTGATGCTCTGTACATGCCTTCACCCTCTCAATCAATATCCTCCCATATAATTTACCATGAATACTCAACAAACTTATACCTCTGTAATTTGAGCACTCACTCTTATCCCCTTTGCCTTTGTACAATGGCACTATGCACGCATTCCGCCAATCCTCAGGCACCTCACCATGAGTCATACATACATTAAATAACCTTACCAACCAGTTAACAATACAGTCACCCCCTTTTTTAATAAATTCCACTGCAATACCATCCAAACCTGCTGCCTTGCCGGCTTTCATCTTCCGCAAAGCTTTTACTACCTCTTCTCTGTTTACCAAATCATTTTCCCTAACCCTCTCACTTTGCACACCACCTCGACCAAAACACCCTATATCTGCCACGCTATCATCAAACACATTCAACAAACCTTCAAAATACTCACTCCATCTCCTTCTCACATCACCACTACTTGTTATCACCTCCCCATTTGCGCCCTTCACTGAAGTTTCCATTTGCTCCCTTGTCTTACGCACTTTATTTACCTCCTTCCAGAACATCTTTTTATTCTCCCTAAAATTTAATGATACTCTCTCACCCCAACTCTCATTTGCCCTTTTTTTCACCTCTTGCACCTTTCTCTTGACCTACTGTCTCTTTCTTTTATACATCTCCCACTCAATTGCATTTTTTCCCTGCAAAAATCGTCCAAATGCCTCTCTCTTCTCTTTCACTAATACTCTTACTTCTTCATCCCACCACTCATATATATATATATATATATATATATATATATATATATATATATATATATATATATATATATATATATATGTCGTGTGTGTGTGTGAGTGTGTGTGTGTGTGTGTGAGTCTGTATAAAGAGAGCAAGGTTGTATTGTTGTGAATAAGTTGTAAGATTAAGCTTGTTTGATTTACAATTCCCAAATGTAAAAGTGACGACACTCAGTAATGATGATTATGATCCTCAAGGCTTGTAACGTCGTGCTCAAGGGTCGTACCGTCGATCTCAAGGGTCGTACCGTCGTGTTCAAGAGTCGTACTGTCTTGGTCAAGGGTCGTGCCGTCGTGCTCAAGGGTCGTACCGTCGGGCTCAATGGTCGTACCATCGTGCTCAAGGGTGGTAGGCCCCGATCACTCATAATCTTTTTCACTCCATCTTTCCACCTAAAATTTGGTCTCCCACTTCTCGTTCCCTCCACCTCCGACACATATATCCTCTTGGTCAATCTTTCCTCACTCATCCTCTCCATGTGCCCAAACCATTTCAAAACACCCTCTTCTGCTCTCTCAACCACGCTCTTATTACTTCCACACATCTCTCTTACCTTTACATTACTTACTCGATCAAACCACCTCACACCACATATTGTCCTCAAACATCTCATTTCCAGCACATCCACCCTCCTGCGCACAACTCTAACCATAGCCCACGCCTCGCAACCATACAACATTGTTGGAACCACTATTCCTTCAAACATACCCATTTTTGCTTTCCGAGATAATGTTCTCGGCTTCCACACATTCTTCAGGGCTCCCAGGGTTTTCGCCCCCTCCCCACCCTATGATCCACTTCCGCTTCCATGGTTCCATCCGCTGCCAGATCCACTCCCAGATATCTAAAAGACTTTACTTCCTCCAGTTTTTCTCCATTTAAACTTACCTCCCAATTGACTTGACCCTCAACCCTACTGTACCTAATAACCTTGCTCTTATTCACACTTACTCTTAACTTTCTTCTTTCACACACTTTACCAAACTCAGTCTCCAGCTTCTGCAGTTTCTCACATGAATCAGCCACCAGCGCTGTATCATCAGCGAACAACAACTGACTCACTTCCCAAGCTCTCTCATCCACAACAGACTGCATACTTGCCCCTCTTTCCAAAACTCTTGCATTCACCTCCCTAACAACCCCATCCATAAACAAATTAAACAACCATGGAGACATCACACACCCCTGCCGCAAACCTACATTCACTGAGAACCAATCACTTTCCTCTCTTCCTACACGTACACATGCCTTACCTCCTCGATAAAAACTTTTCACTGCTTCTAACAACTTGCCTCCCATACCGTATATTCTTAGTACCTTCCACAGAGCATCTCTATCAGATTGGGGAAGAGCAGTGTGGTTTCAGAAGTGGTAGAGGATGTGTGGATCAAGTGTTTGCTTTGAAGAATGTATGTGAGAAATACTTAGAAAAGCAAATGGATTTGTATGTAGCATTTATGGATCTGGAAAAGGCATATGATATATATATATATATATATATATATATATATATATATATATATATTTTTTATACTTTGTCGCTGTCTCCCGCGTTTGCGAGGTAGCGCAAGGAAACAGACGAAAGAAATGGCCCAACCCCCCTCCCATACACATGTATATACATATGTCCACACACGCAAATATACATACCTACACAGCTTTCCATGGTTTACCCCAGACGCTTCACATGCCATGATTCAATCCACTGACAGCACGTCAACCCCGGTATACCACATCGATCCAATTCACTCTATTCCTTGCCCTCCTTTCACCCTCCTGCATGTTCAGGCCCCGATCACACAAAATCTTTTTCACTCCATCTTTCCACCTCCAATTTGGTCTCCCTCTTCTCCTCGTTCCCTCCACCTCCGACACATATATCCTCTTGGTCAATCTTTCCTCACTCATTCTCTCCATGTGCCCAAACCACTTCAAAACACCCTCTTCTGCTCTCTCAACCACGCTCTTTTTATTTCCACACATCTCTCTTACCCTTACGTTACTCACTCGATCAAACCACTTCACACCACACATTGTCCTCAAACATCTCATTTCCAGTACATCCATCCTCCTGCCCACAACTCTATCCATAGCCCACGCCTCGCAACCATACAACATTGTTGGAACCACTATTCCTTCAAACATACCCATTTTTGCTTTCCGAGATAATGTTCTCGACTTCCACACATTCTTCAAGGCTCCATGAATTTTCGCCTCCTCCCCCACCCTATGATCCACTTCCGCTTCCATGGTTCCATCCGCTGCCAGATCCACTCCCAGATATCTAAAACACTTCACTTCCTCCAGCCTCTCACCATTCAAACTCACCTCCCAATTGACTTGACCCTCAACCCTACTGTACCTAATAACCTTGCTCTTATTCACAATTACTCTTAACTTTCTTCTTCCACACACTTTACCAAACTCAGTCACCAGCTTCTGCAGTTTCTCACATGAATCAGCCACCAGCGCTGTATCATCAGCGAACAACAACTGACTCACTTCCCAAGCTCTCTCATCCCCAACAGACTTCACACTTGCCCCTCTTTCCAAAACTCTTGCATTTACCTCCCTAACAACCCCATCCATAAACAAATTAAACAACCATGGAGACATCACACACCCCTGCCGCAAACCTACATTCACTGAGAACCAATCACTTTACTCTCTTCCTACACGTACACATGCCTTACATCCTCGATAAAAACTTTTCACTGCTTCTAACAACTTTCCTCCCACACCATATGTTCTTAATACCTTCCACAGAGCATCTCTATCAACTCTATCATATGCCTTCTCCAGATCCATAAATGCTACATACAAATCCATTTGCTTTTCTAAGTATTTCTCACATACATTCTTCAAAGCAAACACCTGATCCACACATCCTCTACCACTTCTGAAACTACACTGCTCTTCCCCAATCTGATGCTCTGTACATGCCTTCACCCTCTCAATCAATACCCTCCCATATAATTTACCAGGAATACTCAACAAACTTATACCTCTGTAATTTGAGCACTCACTCTTATCCCCTTTGCCTTTGTACAATGGCACTATGCACGCATTCCGCCAATCCTCAGGCACCTCACCATGAGTCATACATACATTAAATAACCTTACCAACCAGTCAACAATACAGTCACCCCCTTTTTTAATAAATTCCACTGCAATACCATCCAAACCTGCTGCCTTGCCGGCTTTCATCTTCCGCAAAGCTTTCACTACCTCTTCTCTGTTTACCAAATCATTTTCCCTAACCCTCTCACTTTGCACACCACCTCGACCAAAACACCCTATATCTGCCACTCTATCATCAAACACATTCAACAAACCTTCAAAATACTCACTCCATCTCCTTCTCACATCACCACTACTTGTTATCACCTCCCCATTTGCGCCCTTCACTGAAGTTCCCATTTGCTCCCTTGTCTTACGCACTTTATTTACCTCCTTCCAGAACATCTTTTTATTCTCCCTAAAATTTAATGATACTCTCTCACCCCAACTCTCATTTGCCCTTTTTTTCACCTCTTGCACCTTTCTCTTGACCTCCTGTCTCTTTCTTTTATACAACTCCCACTCAATTGCATTTTTTCCCTGCAAAAATCGTCCAAATGCCTCTCTCTTCTCTTTCACTAATACTCTTACTTCTTCATCCCACCACTCACTACCCTTTCTAATCAACCCACCTCCCACTCTTCTCATGCCACAAGCATCTTTTGCGCAATCCATCACTGATTCCCTAAATACATCCCATTCCTCCCCCACTCCCCTTACTTCCATTGTTCTCACCTTTTTCCATTCTGTAGTCAGTCTCTCCTGGTACTTCCTCACACAGGTCTCCTTCCCAAGCTCACTTACTCTCACCACCCTCTTCACCCCAACATTCACTCTTCTTTTCTGAAAACCCATACAAATCTTCACCTTAGCCTCCACAAGATAATGATCAGACATCCCTCCAGTTGCACCTCTCAGCACATTAACATCCAAAAGTCTCTCTTTCGCACGCCTGTCAATTAACACGTAATCCAATAACGCTCTCTGGCCATCTCTCCTACTTACTTTTTAAACCATATATATATATATATATATATATATATATATATATATATATATATATATATATATATATATATATATATATATATATATATATATATCCTTTCTGATCTCCATCATCTTCCAAGAAATGGGATATGTTGTTATGTTCAGTGAGAAGAGAAACAGAACTCGAAACCAATCAGTTTCAAATGTTATTGAAAAGAAGTTATGTGAGGATTTCAGGTACGTAAGGATTTCGTCTGATGCGCGTCCACCTCTTGATCAATGAAGACACGACCATTGTGCTTGGGACGACCCTTGAGCACGACGGTACGACCTTTAAGCATAACGGCACAACCCTTGAGCAAGACATTAAGACCCTTGAGCACGACGGTAAGACCCTTGAGCACGACAGTACGACCCTTAAGCAAGACAGTACGACCCTTGAGCACGACGGTAAGACCCTTGAGCAAGACAGTACGACCCTTGAGCACGACGGTAAGACCCTTGAGCAAGACAGTAAGACCCTTGAGCACGACGGTACGACCCTTGAGCATAACGGCAAGACCCTTGAGCAAGACAGTACGACCCTTGAGTACGACGGTAAGACCCTTGAGCACGACAGTACGACCCTTGAGCAAGACAGTACGACCCTTGAGCACGACGGTAAGACCCTTGAGCACGACAGTGCGACCCTTGAGCACGACGGTACGACCCTTGAGCAAGACAGTACGACCCTTGAGAACGTCGGTACGACCCTTGAGCAAGACAGTACGACCCTTGAGCACGACGGTACGATCCTTCAGCAAGACAGTACGACCCTTAAGCACGACAGTGCGGCCCTTGAGAACGACGGTAAGACCCATGAGCACGACGATGAAACCCTTGAGCACGACGTTACGACCCTTGAGCACGACGGTACGGCCCTTGAACAAGACAGTACGACCCTTGAGCACGACAGTACGACCCTTGAGCACGACGGTATGACCCTTGAGCACGATGGTAGGACCCTTGAGCACGACCGTACGACCCTTGAGCACGACGGCACGGCCCTTGAGCAGGGCAGTACCACCCTTGAGCACGATGGTATGACCCTTGAGCACGACGGTGCGACCCTTGAGCACGACGGTAAGACCCTTGAGCACGACGATGAAACCCTTGAGCACGACGTTACGACCCTTGAGCACGAGGGTGCGGCCCTCGAACAAGACAGTACGACCCTTGAGCACGACCGATCGACCCTTGAGTAGGGCAGTACCACCCTTGAGCACGATGGTACGACCATTGAGCACGACGGTACGGCCCTTGAACAAGACAGTACGACCCTTGAGCACGACCGTTCGACCCTTGAGTAGGGCAGTACCACCCTTGAGCACGATGGTACGACCATTGAGCCCGACGGTACGACCCTTGAGCACGACGGTACGACCCTTGACCAAGACAGTACGACTCTTGAGCACGACGGTACGACCCTTGAGATCGACGGTACGACCCTTGAGCACGACGTTACGAGCCTTGAGGATCATAATCATCATTACTGAGGGTCGTCACTTTTACATTTGGGAATTGTAAATCAAACAAGCTTAATCTTACAACTTATTCACACCAATACAACCTTGCTCTCTTTATACAGACTCACACACACACACACACACTCACACACACACACGACATATATATATATATATATATATATATATATATATATATATATATATATATATATATATATATATATATACATATATATATATATATATATATATATATATATATATATATATATATATATATATATATATATATATATATGAGTGGTGGGATGAAGAAGTAAGAGTATTAGTGAAAGAGAAGAGAGAGGCATTTGGACGATTTTTGCAGGGAAAAAATGCAATTGAGTGGGAGATGTATAAAAGAAAGAGACAGGAGGTCAAGAGAAAGGTGCAAGAGGTGAAAAAAAGGGCAAATGAGAGTTGGGGTGAGAGAGTATCATTAAATTTTAGGGAGAATAAAAAGATGTTCTGGAAGGAGGTAAATAAAGTGCGTAAGACAAGGGAGCAAATGGAAACTTCAGTGAAGGGCGCAAATGGGGAGGTGATAACAAGTAGTGGTGATGTGAGAAGGAGATGGAGTGAGTATTTTGAAGGTTTGTTGAATGTGTTTGATGATACGAGTGGCAGATATAGGGTGTTTTGGTCGAGGTGGTGTGCAAAGTGCGAGGGTTAGGGAAAATGATTTGGTAAACAGAGAAGAGGTAGTAAAAGCTTTGCGGAAGATGAAAGCCGGCAAGGCAGCAGGTTTGGATGGTATTGCAGTGGAATTTATTAAAAAAGGGGGTGACTGTATTGTTGACTGGTTGGTAAGGTTATTTAATGTATGTATGACTCATGGTGAGGTGCCTAGGATTGGCGGAATGCGTGCATAGTGCCATTGTACAAAGGCAAAGGGGATAAGAGTGAGTGCTCAAATTACAGAGGTATAAGCTTGTTGAGTATTCCTGGTAAATTATATGGGAGGATATTGATTGAGAGGGTGAAGGCATGTACAGAGCATCAGATTGGGGAAGAGCAGTGTGGTTTCAGAAGTGGTAGAGGATGTGTGGATCAGGTGTTTGCTTTGAAGAATGTATGTGAGAAATACTTAGAAAAGCAAATGGATTTGTATGTAGCATTCATGGATCTGGAGAAGGCATATGATAGAGTTGATAGAGATGCTCTGTGGAAGGTATTAAGAATATATGGTGTGGGAGGCAAGTTGTTAGAAGCAGTGAAAAGTTTTTATCGAGGATGTAAGGCATGTGTACGTGTAGGAAGAGAGGAAAGTGATTGGTTCTCAGTGAATGTAGGTTTGCGGCAGGGGTGTGTGATGTCTCCATGGTTGTTTAATTTGTTTATGGATGGGGTTGTTAGGGAGGTGAATGCAAGAGTTTTGGAAAGAGGGGCAAGTATGAAGTCTGTTGGGGATGAGAGAGCTTGGGAAGTGAGTCAGTTGTTGTTCGCTGACGATACAGCGCTGGTGGCTGATTTATGTGAGAAACTGCAGAAGCTGGTGACTGAGTTTGGTAAAGTGTGTGAAAGAAAAAAGTTAAGAGTAAGTGTGAATAAGAGCAAGGTTATTAGGTACAGTAGGGTTGAGGGTCAAGTCAATTGGGAGGTGAGTTTGAATGGAGAAAAACTGGAGGAAGTGCAGTGTTTTAGATATCTGGGAGTGGATCTGGCAGCGGATGGAACCATGGAAGCGGAAGTGGATCATAGGGTTGGGGAGGGGGCGAAAATTCTGGGAGCCTTGAAGAATGTGTGGAAGTCGAGAACATTATCTCGGAAAGCAAAAATGGGTATGTTTGAAGGAATAGTGGTTCCAACAATGTTGTATGGTTGCGAGGCGTGGGCTATGGATAGAGTTGTGCGCAGGAGGATGGATGTGCTGGAAATGAGATGTTTGAGGAGAATGTGTGGTGTGAGGTGGTTTGATCGAGTAAGTAACGTAAGGGTAAGAGAGATTTGTGGAAATAAAAAGAGCGTGGTTGAGAGAGCAGAAGAGGGTGTTTTGAAATGGTTTGGGCACATGGAGAGAATGAGTGAGGAAAGATTGACCAAGAGGATATATGTGTCGGAGGTGGAGGGAACGAGGAGAAGAGGGAGACCAAATTGGAGGTGGAAAGATGGAGTGAAAAAGATTTTGTGTGATCGGGGCCTGAACATGCAGGAGGGTGAAAGGAGGGCAAGGAATAGAGTGAATTGGATCGATGTGGTAAACCGGGGTTGACGTGCTGTCAGTGATGATCAAGGCATGTGAAGCGTCTGGGGTAAACCATGGAAAGCTGTGTAGGTATGTATATTTGCGTGTGTGGACGTATGTATATACATGTGTATGGGGGTGGGTTGGGCCATTTCTTTCGTCAGTTTCCTTGCGCTACCTCGCAAACGCGGGAGACAGCGACAAAGCAAAAGAAAAAAAAAAAAAAAAATATATATATATATATATATATATATATATATATATATATATATATATATATATATATATATATATATGTATATATATATATATATATATATATATATACATATATATATATATATTTTTTTTTTTTGCTTTGTCGCTGTCTCCCGCGTTTGCGAGGTAGCGCAAGGAAACTGACGAAAGAAATGGCCCAACCCACCCCCATACACATGCCTTGATTCAATCCACTGACAGCACGTCAACCCCGGTATACCACATCGATCCAATTCACTCTATTCTTTGCCCTCCTTTCACCCTCCTGCATGTTCAGGCCCCGATCACACAAAATCTTTTTCACTCCATCTTTCCACCTCCAATTTGGTCTCCCTCTTCTCCTCGTTCCCTCCACCTCCGACACATATATCCTCTTGGTCAATCTTTCCTCACTCATTCTCTCCATGTGACAAACCAATTCAAAACACCCTCTTCTGCTCTCTCAACCACGCTCTTTTTATTTCCACACATCTCTCTTACCCTTACGTTACTTACTCGATGAAACCACCTCACACCACACATTGTCCTCAAACATCTCATTTCCAGCACATCCATCCTCCTGCGCACAACTCTATCCATAGTCCACGCCTCGCAACCATACAACATTGTTGGAACCACTATTCCTTCAAACATACCCATTTTTGCTTTCCGAGATAATGTTCTCGACTTCCACACATTCTTCAAGGCTCCATGAATTTTCGCCCCCTCCCCCACCCTATGATCCACTTCCGCTTCCATGGTTCCATCCGCTGCCAGATCCACTCCCAGGTATCTAAAACACTTCACTTCCTCCAGTTTTTCTCCATTCAAACTCACCTCCCAATTGAATTGACCCTCAACCCTACCGTACCTAATAACCTTGCTCTTATTCACATTTACTCTTAACTTTCTTCTTTCACACACTTTACCAAACTCAGTCACCAGCTTCTGCAGTTTCTCACATGAATAAGCCACCAGCGCTGTATCATCAGCGAACAACAACTGACTCACTTCCCAAGCTCTCTCATCCCCAACAGACTTCATACTTGCCCCTCTTTCCAAAACTCTTGCATTCACCTCCCTAACAACCCCATCCATAAACAAATTAAACAACCATGGAGACATCACACACCCCTGCCGCAAACCTACATTCACTGAGAACCAATCACTTTCCTCTCTTCCTACACGTACACATGCCTTACATCCTCGATAAAAACTTTTCACTGCTTCTAACAACTTGCCTCCCACACCATATATTCTTAATACCTTCTACAGAGCATCTCTATCAACTCTATCATATGCCTTCTCCAGATCCATAAATGCTACATACAAATCCATTTGCTTTTCTAAGTATTTCTCACATACATTCTTCAAAGCAAACACCTGATCCACACATCCTCTACCACTTCTGAAACCACACTGCTCTTCCCCAATCTGATGCTCTGTACATGCCTTCACCCTCTCAATCAATACCCTCCCATATAATTTGCCAGGAATACTCAACAAACTTATACCTCTGTAATTTGAGCACTCACTCTTATCCCCTTTGCCTTTATACAATGGCACTATGCACGCATTCCGCCAATCCTCAGGCACCTTACCATGAGTCATACACACATTAAATAACCTTACCAACCAGTCAACAATACAGTCACCCCCTTTTTTAATAAATTCCACTGCAATACTATCCAAACCTGCTGCCTTGCCGGCTTTCATCTTCCGCAAAGCTTTTACTACCTCTTCTCTGTTTACCAAATCATTTTCCCTAACCCTCGCACTTTGCACACCACCTCGACCAAAACACCCTATATCTGCCACTCTATCATCAAACACATTCAACAAACCTTCAAAATACTCACTCCATCTCCTTCTCACATCAAGTGTTTTAGGAGCAGCTGAATGAGTGTGTTAGTGGTTTTGATGCACGAGACCGGGTTATAGTGTTGGGTGATTTGAATGCAAAGGTGAGTAATGTGGCAGTTGAGGGAATAATTGGTATACATGGGGTGTTCAGTGTTGTAAATGGAAATGGTGAAGAGCTTGTAGATTTATGTGCTGAAAAAGGACTGATGATTGGGAATACCTGGTTTAAAAAGCGAGATATACATAAGTATACTTATGTAAGTAGGAGAGATGGCCAGAGAGCGTTATTGGATTACGTGTTAATTGACAGCCGCGCGAAAGAGAGACTTTTGGATGTTAATGTGCTGAGAGGTGCAACTGGAGGGATGTCTGATCATTATCTTGTGGAGGCTAAGGTGAAGATTTGTATGGGTTTTCAGAAAAGAAGAGTGAATGTTGGGATGAAGAGGGTGGTGAGAGTAAGTGAGCTTGGGAAGGAGACTTGTGTGAGGAAGTACCAAGAGAGACTGAGTACAGAATGGAAAAAGGTGAGAACAATGGAAGTAAGGGGAGTGGGGGAGGAATGGGATGTATTTAGGGAATCAGTGATGGATTGCGCAAAAGATGCTTGTGGCATGAGAAGAGTGGGAGGTGGGTTGATTAGAAAGGGTAGTGAGTGGTGGGATGAAGAAGTAAGAGTATTAGTGAAAGAGAAGAGAGAGGCATTTGGACGATTCTTGCAGGGAAAAAATGAAATTGAGTGGGAGACGTATAAAAGAAAGAGACAGGAGGTCAAGAGAAAGGTGCAAGAGGCGAAAAAAAAGGGCAAATGAGAGTTGGGGTGAGAGAGTATCATTAAATTTTAGGGAGAATAAAAAGATGTTCTGGAAGGAGGTAAATAAAGTGCGTAAGACAAGGGAGCAAATGGGAACTTCAGTGAAGGGCGCAAATGGGGAGGTGATATATATATATATATATATATATATATATATATATATATATATATATATATATATATATATATATATCCCTGGGGATAGGGGAGAAAGAATACTTCCCACGTATTCTCTGCGTGTCGTAGAAGGCGACTGAAAGGGAAGGGAGCGGGGGGCTGGAAATCCTTCCCTCTAGTTTCCTTTTTTTTTTTTCAATTTTCCAAAAGAAGGAACAGAGAAGGGGGCCAGGTGAGGAAAATTCCCTCAAAGGTCCAGTCCTCTGTTCTCAAAGATTCCTCGCTAACGCGGGAAATGGCGAATAGTATGAAAGAAATATATATATATATATATATATATATATATATATATATATATATATATATATATATATATATATATATATAAACACAAGATGCTCGACCAAAGAAAAATGGTGGCAGTTCATTGCCATCATTATCGTACTCTGTCCACCTTAACAAATGGTCTACCAAACAACAGTTGTCCCCAAACAACGAAATTGGCAGAATGGTAATAAGCCTCAATGTTAATTTCCCCGAACGTTGAAGTCATTATCAGTGACCTGGGAAATCCTTCTCTCCTGGTTAGATTCACCGTGAGGTGACAACGTAATTTTTTTCGCAGTCACTAAACGAAATTACCAAATGGAAATCGTCAGGTCGTTCTGCTCTGAGGTGATTCTGGTGTTTCCAGCTCATGAAACAAGACCTGGAGTTAGTGATGGTGTTGTTACCTGATATCTATAACTTGCTGTTGCATGATGAAGAGCATAGTTACAATACTCCAGGACTGACGGCCACTAGAATTACACTTCACATTACCCTCTAGTTATCAGTGTTACATGAAAATAATACTGGCGGAAGACACTGATATGGATTAATCATCAAACAACAAAATGATACAGTTATAATTGCTATGCTGGTATTTTATGACAGTAACAAAGAAACGTCCACACACACACACACACACACACACACACACACACACACACACTCACACACACACACATACACACACACACACACACACACACACACACACACACACACACACACATTATGTAAGTGGACACTAAACACGAAACCTTACACGCTCGGTGCACCACTAACATAATCATTTTCAAAAAGATATATATATATATATATATATATATATATATATATATATATATATATATATTTTTTTTTTTTTTTTTTTTTTTTTTTATACTTTGTCGCTGTCTCCCGCGTTTGCGAGGTAGCGCAAGGAAACAGACGAAAGAAATGGCCCAACCCCCCCCCCCCCCCATACACATGTACATACACTCGTCCACACACGCAAATATACATACCTACACAGCTTTCCATGGTTTACCCCAGACGCTTCACATGCCTTGCTTCAATCCACTGACAGCACGTCAACCCCTGTATACCACATGACTCCAATTCACTCTATTTCTTGCCCTCCTTTCACCCTCCTGCATGTTCAGGCCCCGATCACACAAAATCTTTTTCACTCCATCTTTCCACCTCCAATTTGGTCTCCCTCTTCTCCTCGTTCCCTCCACCTCCGACACATATATCCTCTTGGTCAATCTCTCCTCACTCATTCTCTCCATGTGCCCAAACCATTTCAAAACACCCTCTTCTGCTCTCTCAACCACGCTCTTTTTATTTCCACACATCTCTCTCACCATTACGTTACTTACTCGATCAAACCACCTCACACCACACATTGTCCTCAAACATCTCATTTCCAGCACATCCATCCTCCTGCGCACATCTCTATCCATAGCCCACGCCTCGCAACCATACAACATTGTTGGAACCACTATTCCCTCAAACATACCCATTTTTGCTTTCCGAGATAATGTTCTCGACTTCCACACATTTTTCAAGGCTCCCAAAATTTTCGCCCCCTCCCCCACCCTATGATCCACTTCCGCTTCCATGGTTCCATCCGCTGACAGATCCACTCCCAGATATCTAAAACCCTTCACTTCCTCCAGTTTTTCTCCATTCAAACTCACCTCCCAATTGACTTGACCCTCACCCCTACTGTACCTAATAACCTTGCTCTTATTCACATTTACTCTCAACTTTCTTCTTCCACACACTTTACCAAACTCAGTCACCAGCTTCTGCAGTTTCTCACATGAATCAGCCACCAGCGCTGTATCATCAGCGAACAACAACTGACTCACTTCCCAAGCTCTCTCATCCCCAACAGACTTCATACTTGCCCCTCTTTCCAGGACTCTTGCATTTACCTCCCTTACAACCCCATCCATATATATGTGTGTGTGTGTGTGTGCGTGTGTGTGTGTGTGTGTGTGTCGGTGTGTAGGTGTTCTTAGACTTAGGAAACATTGTGATTGAGAAGTCACCATCGAAAGTGCTACATCAACATCAATGAATAGAAAAAAAGTAAAACATCGTTAAGGAACTTGCTCCTTTAAGGGAGTCCACCTCACCCTGCTCTCGCATGAAGCTCCAGGCGTCCCATAAAAGGAAGTTCTGGGGTGGCATAAGTAATTAAATATGTGTGTGTCTGCAGGACGTTTTCTTTGAAACGTGTTCTATTAAAGACCGAAGCAGATCTAGTATTCGTTAGTTTTCAAGTGTTCTTTTCTGTTATTTCTCACTGTAGTTTTCATAGAAACAGACAGATTGTACATTACATTTCCACTGTTGTACTGAATGCTTATTTCAATCAATCTGGAACATTTTGAGACGATTATATCGTCTTGAGCCATCGAATACGAACATCTTATTAAATTAAAAGTTCAACATTCAAGGCAAACAATGCATACATTTACAGGTGAACAAGTTTTGAAATAATGTGAAAGACGAGCGACGCCAGGCGTATCCATGATGAAGGCAAGGGTGCAGGCAGGTGTGGTCAAGAGGCAGCGGGGGTGTGTGGTACCTGGTTGTGGTATGGACTGAGTGATGGGTTAGACTGGCTTCTTCGGCAGGTGTCTCACCTGAGGAAACCATCTTGGGTAAGGTCTGCTCCCGGTAGGTTGTTAAGAGAAGAGGTTGTAGTGCTCCGTCTCCTATTGCAGTGGGTGAGGGTGGGAGTTCGGGTTCATGGATGCACGGAGATAACCTCTGTATGTTGTAGTCTCTGTTTGACCTTGTGTGTTGTGTTGATAGGGAGAAGTGGTTTTGAGATCAGGTGAGTTGTCCTGAGGTTCTCACATACGCGCCTTTTATAAGGTCTTCGTGTGGATGTGATGTGAGGTGTAGTTAAGAGTATTTAATTTCATTATTCACATTCTTCTGAAGTTTATGACTTTCACCAGGGCATGAGCACTGGTTAATTACACTGGCATGCTGAAGACTCATATTGATATCATGATCAGGTTGTTGAAGTTTGGTTCCTGTAGTAAAAGACGAGGAAGTTCAGCTTGCCTTCGTTGTTTCCACATTTGGTGTTTCTCTTCGTTATCTCCTTTAAAACTCTCCTTATCTTCTTGATATGATGGATTCACTTGCCTTCTACAACATCGTGTAGTATGTGTGTGTGTGTGTGTGTGTGGGGTGGGGGGGGGGGGGGGGGTCGCTCGACTGTTGTTGGTATCTGTGAGAAAGATCTGTCAGAGGGAATCTCATTTCGTTGTCAGGGAAAGAATTTGCGAGTCTAAAATTTAAAAGAACTTGTTAATTAGATCTCTGATTTCCATGGCGGACGACATTTCAAACTGAGCAACGTCTGCAGGCTCTGTCAAATTATGCCCTTGACGTCAAAAAGTTTGCACCTTTGTAGGCATTCCCTGTCTGCAATTAGGCACCTTCTCTAGTGTGTACGTTTGCGGTACGCATTTGTTTCCCCTCCTCACCACCTAGGCAAGCTTGGAAGACGACATCAAGAACAGGGATCGTGTTACATTCTTGCGATATGTCAACCAGAGTATTGATCACTCCACCCCAACATGTTCCTTTTGTTTTTGGGTGATTCTCGTACCTCCCAGAAAACTGGCAAGTGATTCTCGTACCGCCCAGAAAACTGACACTGATATAGCGACAACAGAAAAAGATTATCAAACACCAAATGTCCTTTAGTCTTTAACAGACCCATCACCAGTTGCCTAACAACATTAAAATCTCGACCCCTGCGTGGCAAAATCACCTCTATGTATCCTCGGCACCCAGTTCTTTGCAACGACAGTAGATCCCTTGCCAGTCAAGCCATAAACCAACCAATATGGCTCATTCCTTTACTTATAGATCTCCCACACCACCACCTCCTCCTCCTCTCCTTCAGTAAACACGACAGTGACAAAACATTTATACATCGTAAGAGACTTGTCAAGCACTAAGCAGCCGTTCATCCACCCCAATGATGAAATCTACTCCTTAAGGTATGAAGTCTGTTGGGGATGAGAGAGCTTGGGAAGTGAGTCAGTTGTTGTTCGCTGATGATACAGCGCTGATGGCTGATTCATGTGAGAAACTGCAGAAGCTGGTGACTGAGTTTCGTAAAGTGTGTGAAAGAAGAAAGTTAAGAGTAAATGTGAATAAGAGCAAGGTTATTAGGTACAGTAGGGTTGAGGGTCAAGTCAGTTGGGAGGTAAGTTTGAATGGAGAAAAACTGGAGGAAGTAAAGTGTTTTAGATATCTGGGAGTGGATCTGGCAGCGGATGGAACCATGGAAGCGGAAGTGGATCATAGGGTGGGGGAGGGGGCGAAAATTCTGGGAGCCTTGAAGAATGTGTGGAAGTCGAGAACATTATCTCGGAAAGCAAAAATGGCTATGTTTGAAGGAATAGTGGTTCCAACAATGTTGTATGGTTGCGAGGCGTGGGCTACGGATAGAGTTGTGCGCAGGAGGATGGATGTGCTGGAAATGAGATGTTTGAGGACAATGTGTGGTGTGAGATGGTTTGATCGAGTAAGCAACGTAAGGGTAAGAGAGATGTGTGGAAATAAAAAGAGCGTGGTTGAGAGAGCAGAAGAGGGTGTTTTGAAATGGTTTGGGCACATGGAGAGAATGAGTGAGGAAAGATTGACCAAGAGGATATATGTGTCGGAGGTGGAGGGAACGAGGAGAAGTGGGAGACCAAATTGGAGGTGGAAAGATGGAGTGAAAAAGATTTTGTGTGATCGGGGCCTGAATATGCAGGAGGGTGAAAGGAGGGCAAGGAATAGAGTGAATTGGATCGATGTGGTATACCGGGGTTGACGTGCTGTCAGTGGATTGAATCAGGGCATGTGAAGCGTCTAGGGTAAACCATGGAAAGCTGTGTAGGCATGTATATTTGCGTGTGTGGACGTATGTATATACATGTGTATGGGGGTGGGTTGGGCCATTTCTTTCGTCTGTTTCCTTGCGCTGCCTCGCAAACGCGGGAGACAGCGAAAAAAAAATAAAAATAAAAATATATATATATATATATATATATATATATATATATATATATATATATATATATATATATATATATATATGTATATATATATATATATATGTGCGTGTGTGTGTGTGTGTGTGTGTGTGTGTGTGTGCGTGTGTGTGTGGTTAGGCAGAGTATTTTCATACGGACATGTGTCATTCAAAACCATAGCACAATCAGCACTCAGTAGTGCTAATCATGGTGTGCTCTTTAATATATATAAATATATATATATATATATATATATATATATATATATATATATATATATATATATATATATATATTATCCCTGGGGATAGGGGATTAAGAATACTTCCCACGTATTCCCTGCGTGTCGTAGAAGGCGGCTAAAAGGGGAGGGAGCAGGGGGCTGGAAATCCTCCCCTCTCGTTTTTTTTTTAATTTTCCAAAAGGAGGAACAGAGGGGGCCAGGTGAGGATATTCCAAAAAAGGCCCAGTCCTCTGTTCTTAACGCTACCTCGCTAACGCGGGAAATGGCGAATAGTTTGAAAAAAAAAAATATATATATATAATATACATATATATATATATATATATATATATATATATATATATATATATATATATATATATATATATATATATATATAATATCCCCTAGGGACAGGGGAGAAAGAATATTGCCCATGTATCTCCTGCGTGTCGTAGAAGGTGACTTAAAGGAGCGAGAGCAGCGGGCTGGGAACCCTCCCCTTCCTGTATTTTAATTCCTAAGTGTGAGAACACAAGAGGGAGGGAGAAGGGAGAGAAACTCTGAATGTTTTGGGAGAGGAAGCTGGATGTTCCGGCTCTGAGCGAAACTAAGTTCCAGGGGAATGGGGAAGTATAGTATGGGAAAGTCCAGGAGTTAGTCTGGGGTTAGTGTGAGGGAGAGAGCAAAGAAGGGGTAGCACTTCTGCTGACAGAGGAATTGTGGGAGTGTGTGGCGTAAGCCCCGAGCCCCGGCCTGTTGTGGGGTTAATGAAAGTGGATTTCAAGAGGTGACCAGAACAGCCAGATTGCTTTCCCCAGATATGCTGATCTCTCCCTTCTTCTCATTGTGGTTATATCCAAGCACATTTCAACACCCTAACTTTAAGCTTTTCGAAGAAGATGAGCACCGCTCACTTGGCTCCTTCTGTTCCCACTTTTAGGAAATATAATACAAAGAGGATAATCTTTACAGCCTCCGTTCCCGTCCCTTTAGTCACCTAACGTGTATGGGAATACAAAAGTATTATCTCTTCTCCTCCCTCTCCCCTCAGTGAAGGGAGCAGATTGAGAAACGATGAGAGGCAATGAAGAGGTGAAGAAGTGAGCATATTGAGGGACTGCTGAATGTGCCTGATGATAGGCTGGCACATGTGAAATGTTTGGAATATAGGTAAGCGGGAAAAGGATGCCATGGCAAATGGTTCGGTGAAAAGAAAAGATGTAGAGAAAGTCTTGCCTAAGATGAAGTGGGGCAAAACAGCAGGAGTGGATGGAACTGCAATCGAGTACTTCAAGAAACGGGGAGGCAATGATGTAAGTCAGAATGACCAACGTACGTATGGCTATAAATGAGACGCTCGAGGACTGGTAGAATGCATGTATAAAGCCGGTGATTAAGGATAATGGGGACTAAAGCGAATGCTCGAAGCACAGAGGTGTAAGTTTGCTGAATATTCCCGGCAAGTTGTATGGTAGCGCCGATGGAGAGTGTGGTGGCATGCAAAGAGCATCATTTTGGAGTGGAATAATGTAAATCCGGGAGGGGCAGAGGAGGATGCCCTGTAAAAGACGCTACGAATAATTGTTGTATGTAGGAGGAGCACTACCTGAAGTAGTGAGGAGGGTTTATCAAGATAATAAGGCGTCTGTACGAGTGGGATCAGAGGAGAATGAGTGGTTCCAAGCGAAGGCAGGTCTGCGTCAAGGATTTGTAATGTTACTCTGGCTCTTCCATTTGTTTACTGATGGGGAGGTGAGGAAGGTAAATGCGAAGGTTTCGGGAATGGGGAACTAGTCTGAGTCATCTAAGGGGTGGGGTGTGGAACTAATGAGTGAGTCATTAACCTGAGAGACGCGAGTGACATTGCAGGAGCTGATGTCTGAGTCTGGGAGACGGTGTGAGAGGCAGATGTTGCGAGTTGCTGTGAGTATAAGCAAGGTAATGAGGTTTATTTAATAGGGGAGAGGGAACACCTTTTTTTGAGTGTGTCTGATATGGAGGAAACGGAGTGTTTTAGATACCTGAAAGCGGGTGCATCGGCGGATGGAAGTATGGGAGCGGAAGTGACCCATGGGATGAGTGAAGAGGCGAAGGACCCTGGGTGCGTTAAGAGGTAAGTGGAAAGTGAGGTCACCGTCTTGAGGGGCAAAGCTGGGTATGTTTAATGACCGTAATCCCAGAGGTGCTACAAAGTGTGAGCCCGAAACGAAAACGTACGAAAGACGGTGGATTTCTTGTAACTGAAATGGTTGAGGACAATATGTGGTGTAAGGAAGGCTGATCAAGTGAGAACTGAGAGGAATAAGAAAGAGGTTTACTGGTAAGAAATATATGATTGAAAGAGCTGACGAAGAAGGTGCGCTTAAATGGTCAGATATAAAGAGGAGTGAGAAGAGGCTAACCCAGAGGACACAGTGTATAGAAGTAAAGAGAACTTCAAGAGTGGGGAGATCGAGGACGAGATGAAACTAAGTGGATCCTTTGAGTTATCGGGTCTTGAACATGAAGGAGGGTGTGAGGCATGCATTAGGTACGGCAAACTGGAGGGTTGCAGTGTACAGGTGGACACTTGCTGTCAACAGGCTGAACCAGGGCATATACACAAACGTAAATAAACATACCCACACATAGAAACACAACACAGAGATAAAAAAGAAAGAAAAATAAAAAATGAGAGAGCCAAACATGATGACATATATACAAGTCTTGTATAAGGAAACACATATACGTACGAAGTCACATACAAACACATACACAGAACAATTTTCTTATTCGTGGGGGAAATATAACAGCGTATCCGACTTCCATGTTGCCAATGTGGCCTGTGCATCACTGTGGCACAAAACACCCTCAAAACCTGAACAACAAAAGCACTGTAGTAACTAGACTGTGACGGTTTTACTGGTAACAACGTTTGCGAGCTCTGGCGGCATCATTAAGAAGAAACTATAAATAATGCCAGAACATCTGGGAATACGTCAGTCAGGCAAGTACAGTATAAACCTCTCCTCAAAGATAAGAATGATGGAGCTTCATATTTCCGTCTCCTCCGATATCTTTACTCAGTTGCGGTGGAACCGGTTGGCATAAAGAGAGTTCTATCTTACCCTGAAACCAGGCAAATGCTCATTTGTATGAAAATGGGTTGATATAAATGCATCAAAAAATACCACAATAAAATGATGCTCCAATGCCCGGGAGATGATGGAACACCCTGTATCATACGTTGGCATTCTGGTATTTCATTATTCTGTAGGCACCAGGAAGCCAGGTATTTAACTGCGAGTCGGCTCTTGGCCGGGGAACTGCTGTATACTGGCTCGCGTGGTAAATGAAAGAGAAATAATAATGCGTCCGAGTGAAAACATGTGTTACTGGAGTTCTGTCTTGACCCCACAACTCCACGCACACCTGCCAAAGAACTCATAAAACAACAAAGACATCGTTATATGGAAGGAAACCAAACATCTACGTCTTTCTTAACAAAGAAGACGACAAGGAATAAGCTTGGCCACATTCTCAGTGAGAGGACAAGGTCTAAGAAATATTACACACACACACACACACACACACACACACGAGACCCCACAGCACAAGACCAAGCTAAACAAACTCTTCATCGGCTCACACCCGTCACAGAACACCTTACAATGGCAACGTCAAGGTACATGAGACAGACAAACCTTTGTGGCCCCATCATTTCTCAGTTCAACATTCCAGCACACGACATGGCTGAAGAACTTCAAAAAACATAATCAATGAACTACCATCCGGCAAAACATATAAACAACTCCTAAGAATGGGATCGTATGATCTCTCGATGTCAAAATTCTACTCACCAGCGTCATCATAAGACTCCATCATTGATATCATCTGTGAAACTGTGTACATCCACCCAGGATTACCCTTACCAAGCATCACACACACAACACTACAGCTATCTCTGCATAGCTGCACAACCCGAGGCTCCAGTTGGACGCACAGACGGCATCCTGTACCACTAGATAGAAGGAGTGGCCACGCGCCACTATGGGGACACCTGTGTCGCATTTCACACGTGCAATCGAGAAAACAATGTCCAACAGGAAGGCTCACTTGGCCCATCTACTTGATGCAGTTAGGTCGAGGACACTTACGCGGTCATAAACTGGGCGTCAACAACATGATGCCATTCCCAGATGTCATAGTGAATGGCAGCATCAACAAAACGACCATAAGCAAGAAACCAATGGGTCTCATCCGATTTCTACCTGCAGCTAGTGATTATCGTTCACTTTAAGAAAATACTGCAGTCATCAGCTTACACCGAGCACACAAGACTTCGTCTAACTGGCATATCTTTAACAAAGAAACACAACGGATCAAACAGACTCTCATCAACCATGGCAACCAGAACTACGACTTCGAAAAACAACGACAATACTTTAAGCAACAAACGCACAACCGCAGAAAACTCCAAGCAACAAATCAACCTGCAAGACAGAGGAACGCGTACTTCGAGACATCATCTCGTGAAACATCAACAGCAAAGCACAACAAAGTCAAGCTACTTATCTACTATAGAAACAGACAAAAAAAAAAAACACGACAGGCAACCTCATCATGAATGACAGGTGTATAAAAAAAATAACCCGAGATACATCACAAGACTCCAATGTAGTTTATGAACTGAAATATCATCAAGGAGACTGTGATCGCCTTCCCAACATGACCTACGTGTGAACCACACTGTCCACAAGACTCGCCCTTCCTACACCTACAAGAAGGCTCCGTCAAACTACACGTCACCAAGAACCATAAGACTATCCTCATACTATAGACATATGTTTGATCTGCGAGGATACAATGCATGAACGAGACAAAACACGCCTGTCGCCGTCGCACTAATTATCAAGGACCAACTGGTTGTCATTTTGCTAAAGATGCTCGAAATGATTGAAGTTACTTAAGGTGTGCTGAACATGGCATGTCTGTGTGTGTGTGTGTGTGTGTGTGTGTGTGTGTGTGTGTGTGTGTGTGTGTGTGTGTGTGCGTTGACGACGATTCTTGTTTTTCGTTTCGTTCAAATGATAGCGGTGGAAGCTACTGGTTGAGACTTAAACCATATCTAATCTAAGGAAACTCTGCCGACTGGTTTTGCTCCGAGGCAACGGAAATGGAAGATAGACAAATGCCGAGCAATGATACGATGATGACATCCTCGTTAGGTTAATCCGTCCAAGTGAGAGGTAAATAGCACTCCCTTCTACCGTTGCCCTCTCCAGCAACAGGGCCACTGGTTAAGATGTAATTCGTTTTTTCTGATACTGTTAAGGGATCCTCAGTTCATAGAATGAAGTACATCAAATATGCATTTTCATACTCTAAGTGTGGAAAAAAAAGACTGCCAAAAAGAGAAGCCTTATTCATAAATTTTGTCGCAACAACTTCAGAATATAAGCGTCTGATTTCACGTCAGATGTCTTCCTGTATGGCAAGTGAGAATGCAAGAGTGTACGTGGTCTTAAGAATTATCCTGAGTACTTAAAGAAGGTGTTGGAGAATACTAGGATGTTGGAGGCTGTTTGGCGTTGACGGCCTCCATATCCCTGGCAGACGATACGCCTTAAACCCAACCAAACCAACCAACCAACCCTGTCCGGCGTACAAGGATGGCCAATGCGCGCATACACAGCGTATGCGCTCTTGGAGAAAGTTGTTAAAAAAAGGTGGATAAAACTTGACGTTAACGGCCTTCATGACCCCTGGCAGCTGATAAAACCTACAGCCCAGACACCTAACTAACCAACGGACCGACCGACCTTGTCTGGCGCCTCAGGGGTGAGATATAAACCCGCAGCCCAAATGAACTGGATTTCAGGGAGACCTGCTCTGTGCGGGAGGTACGTGGCAGCATAATGGCCGGGATTAGCAAGACCAGTGGCGTCATGAAAGCCTCTGGCAGACTACCAGACGTGTGGTGAGGGAACATGCTTTATTGGATGACGTGAGGAATATCATTAATGCAGCAGGGAGAGAGAGAGAGAGAGAGAGAGAGAGAGAGAGAGAGAGAGAGAGAGAGAGAGAGAGAGAGATGAGACGAGAGAGATGCAAGAAGAGAGTAAAATGCGATGGTAAAGGTGGGAACGAATGACCACGGAAAGGTAACTAGAAATCCATTCAAAATTGAAATAGATACCTGAAAAATTGAAAATTTTTGAACCACATCTTCAACTATTTCGATTATACACAAGAGACAGAAAAAATACACAATGCCTGGAAAAGATCATCTTGTATCACTATCAGTTATATGGGGTGTTATATCAAGATAACTAAAGCGGTTAGACAAACCGTTTCATTTTAACAATCGGAATTGTACAACAATTACATAAACAAATTTGAGGGCTGTTGTTGCTCTGTGTATTACATTTTTGAAGACCAATAAAACTTTGTGACTTTGACAATACGACAGGGACGCTATCCTGAATCTTGGTGCATAATACTGACGCTGCTTCTGTAGTTAACAGCATGCAGAGAAAGTTGCTGTGTTTAACGTTTTGGCACAAACGAACGAACGACTGTGTTGCGCGCTTTCGCTGTACTGTTTTCTGGTCTAACACCTCAACATCACCCATTTTGACCTTTGCAGTCATCTTACAGTGCGCCAGCAGCAACAAACCTTTCATAAATTCCTCGAATTGTAAGCCACAGTGGCAGATCTTTGAGAAAAAAAATATCTTCAAATGTCCTTTGGACGTTGTCTATCCTATCCGCCGGATACATTGTAATCTCATGGAAGAACTACCCCGAGTCTGCACTACAGACGCCCCAAACCCGTAGCTCCGACGAACGAGTTCCTTCTAAAGTTGAAGGTGTGGCAATCGGGTCCATCATTTCGGTGGGACGTTTCGCGAGACTTATCACAAGCGTCATTTACATAGAAAACGGGAGTCCTACTGGCTCAGTCTCCAGCCTAGCTGGCAACTACGCATGACGACGACATTTCTCTAAGAAACCGAATCATCCAAAACAAACTACAGGTCAGAAAATGAATGTCATGGGCCGTTTTAATAACTGTTTCTTTCCCCACACCTCGAAGCTTTGGAACTCTCTACCTTCTCATGTCTTTCCTAGTAACTATATGACCTGGCTTACTTCAAAAGCTGTACGGGTCTTCCACATCACTCAAAATTTGAAAATACTTGCCCTTGTCTCTTCTTTTCCCCTTTAAAAATCTTCTTTATATTCCAATTAAGGCCAGGCTTTGATGGGGGCTTCTGTCCATGACTGGGGCCTTCAACGTAAAAAAAAAAATCTTCCTAAATGTTGACATCAAAGCCCATAGACCTCGGAAGATGCCTAAATCTGGTCAGTGAATGTCCGCATCCGTACTAACCCAGCGTCGTCAGGGAATACCTTAAAACCCACAGAAACTGTTCATCATGGGACCCCATCCACAATGAAATTCAAAGATCAAAAATGTTACAATAAACACTGGATTCTCGATTTCTTTGACTGACAATGAAATACGAAAGTCCACCAATTCAAACCATCACACTTAGGTACCACACACACACACACACACACACACACACACACACACACACACACCACAGCTCTATAAGAACCAAATGACCCTTTTATATCAAGTAAATGAACGAGTTCCGATGGATAAACACTGAGAAATACCACATGCAAAATTACACTAGTTGAACCTCAACATCGACTATAAGAATGGGAACGTGTACAATCTAAACATGAAAAACATGACACAACTAGCAACACCAACCCACTAATAATTCACCAATTCTCAAGCTCCGCTGAAGACTGTAAACTTCAGAATATTGGAAACTACGCTGGCATGATCAGGAAGACACTTAGTCAACTCCTTATATCACATCTTCGACAAAGATCAATCAAAGAACATATGAGAGATCGTCATATCTCAGCACTACGACCAAATTATGTTCTGCAAGATTAAACTTGTCTACGGTTGACGAAAGCCAAAAATAAACAACCCCGGAACCAAACCTATTATTAACAACCAAACCACAGGCCAAGACACAACACCAACACTCTGCTCAGGCAACATGAATAACCCATAAGAACCAAGCATGGAAGCTACGCAGACTTCACCAACACAGGAACACGATTTTACCTCACACTCGATCGGTCTTACGTGACTGACCCCCCCACAGACCAAGAGAGTACCAAATACACCAGGCCAGACTGATACCTCAACACGGAAGCACCACTGTGTAGTGTATCTTCATACTGTAACGGTTCAATGTTTTGCTCAACGCTCCATATGTTCAATGCTCACCTACCTTACTGTATCATACACTTTGTACTGTCTTATGATTTTGTGACTAAAGAAGAGAGAGACGTATCTCGAAACTTTCATATTTACAAGAATATACGAACATAAGAAGTGAGGATTTGTATGTAGCATTTATGGATCTAGAGAAGGCATATGATAGAGTTGATAGAGATGCTCTGTGGAAGGTATTAAGAATATATGGTGTGGGAGGCAAGTTGTTAGAAGCAGTGAAAAGTTTTTATCGAGGATGTAAGGCATGTGTACGTGTAGGAAGAGAGGAAAGTGATTGGTTCTCAGTGAATGTAGGTTTGCGGCAGGGGTGTGTGATGTCTCCATGGTTGTTTAATTTGTTTATGGATGGGGTTGTTAGGGAGGTGAATGCAAGAGTTTTGGAAAGAGGGGCAAGTTTGAAGTCTGTTGTGGATGAGAGAGCTTGGGAAGTGAGTTAGTTGTTGTTCGCTGATGACACAGCGCTGGTGGCTGATTCATGTGAGAAACTGCAGAAGCTGGTGACTGAGTTTGGTAAAGTGTGTGAAAGAAGAAAGTTAAGAGTAAATGTGAATAAGAGCAAGGTTATTAGGTACAGTAGGGTTGAGGGTCAAGTCAATTGCGAGGTAAGTTTGAATGGAGCAAAATTGGAGGAATTAAAGTGTTTTAGACATCTGGGAGTGGATCTGGCAGCGGATGGAACCATGGAAGCGGAAGTGGATCATAGTGTGGGGGAGGGGGCGAAAATCCTGGGAGCCTTGAAGAATGTTTGGAAGTCGAGAACATTATCTCGGAAAGCAAAAATGGGTATGTTTGAAGGAATAGTGGTTCCATCAATGTTGTATGGTTTCGAGGCGTGGGCTATGGATAGAGTTGTGCGCAGGAGGGTGAATGTGGTGGAAATGAGATGTTTGAGGACAATGTGTGGTGTGAGGTGGTTTGATCGAGTAAGTAATGTAAGGGTAAGAGAGATGTGTGGAAATAAAAAGAGCGTGGTTGAGAGAGCAGAAGAGGGTGTTTTGAAATGGTTTGGGCACATGGAGAGAATGAGTGAGGAAAGATTGACCAAGAGGATATATGTGTCGGAGGTGGAGGGAACGAGGAGAAGTGGGAGACCAAATTGGAGGTGGAAAGATGGAGTGAAAAAGGTTTTGTGTGATCGGGGCCTGAACATGCAGGAGGGTGAAAGGAGGGCAAGGAATAGAGTAAATTGGATCGATGTGGTATACCGGGGTTGACGTGCTGTCAGTGGATTGAATCAGGGCATGTGAAGCGTCTGGGGTAAACCATGGAAATTTGTGTGGGGCCTGGATGTGGAAAGGGAGCTGTGGTTTCGGGCATTATTGCATGACAGCTAGAGACTGAGTATGAACGAATGGGGCCTTTGTTGTCTTTTCCTAGTGCTACCTCGCACACATGAGGGGGGAGGGGGATGGTATTCCATGTGTGGCGAGGTGGCGATGGGAATGAATAAGGGCAGACAGTGTGAATTGTGTGCATGGGTATATATGTATGTGTGTGTGTGTATATATATATGTGTACATTGAGATGTATAGGTATGTATATTTGCGTGTGTGGACGTGTATGTATATACATTGTGTATGAGGGTGGGTTGGGCCATTTCTTTCGTCTGTTTCCTTGCGCTACCTCGCTAACGCGGGAGACAGCGACAAAGCAAAATAAATAAAAAAAATAAAGAAGTGAGGACACTGCAAGGGGCCTATTGGTCCATGCTAGGTAGGGCCTGAGACGAGTCTGAACCCATAAACACATCCAACCTTCGTTTAATGCTACATAAAGACCTAACTTCCACTACTGGACTTGGCAGATTGTTTCATAAATCTACTACCCTATTCCGGAACCAATATTTGCTCACATTCGACCTGAATCTATTTTTTTCCTTTCTTCTTTTATCTGAAACCATTATTTCTTGTCCTATCCTGTGGCGCCATTCTAAAAACTTCATTCATGATACCTTTATTAATGCTCTTCACCCATTCAAAATCTTCAATCATATCCCCTCTAGCCCTCCTCTTAAGTCAGTATAATAAATTCAGTCGTTTTAACCTTTCTTCGCTAACATACGCAGAAAACAACACTCGAGATCTGATTAACAAATTTGCGGTGTCTCTGAAGACCATAGTAAGGAAAACAAAATCATGGTAAGAAGCTATGAAATACCAACATAACACAATCTTAAACTCAAACCACCTCTATCCTAGCGCTACCTCGCGGGAGGGGGGATGTAATTTCATGTGTGGCGGGGTGGCGACGAGAATGAATAAAGGCAGCATGTATGAATATGTACCTGTGTATAAATGTATATGTCTCTGTATGTATATGTATGTAAACGTTGAAATACATATGTATGTATATGTGCGTATGTGGACGTGTATGTATATACATGTGTATGGGGGTGGGTTTGGCCCATTCTTTCGTCTGTTTCCTTGCGCTACCTCGCTAACGCGGGAGACACCGACAAAGTATAATAGAAAAAAAAGAAAAAAAAAAAAATATATATATATATATATATATATATATATATATATATATATATATATATATATATATATTCAGACATGTTTCAATAAAGACCATTAGTCTAATCAATGTGAATTTCTCATAATCTTGAAAACACTGAAAATCATAAATGTACACAAGGAACTACATTCCCGGAGACAGCTGTGACGTGCACGTCGGCGGGAGGACACTGGGGTCTGTCTGTGTGGGTCAACGGATCTCATGTGTCAAGTTAGCGATGCATGTAGGGTCCTTCCCTGCGGAGGAGTCCAATAGCCATAGGCTTCTGACTTGGCCCGTGTGTTGGTGGTTGGGGTAAGGGAGAAGATTCCTTGATATAAACAGCTTCTGTTCTTTGTAATTTGCTGTGACAGCCGCTGGGTTTGAGATTTTCGTGTTGTCCACGGCAGCTGCCAGGGCGAATTACAGAAGCAGTTTTCATCAAAGAATTTTCTCCCTTACTCAACAAACTGCAAACGGGTCAAGGTTGCGTTAATGGGACGGCCTTGATTAGGGGATTCAGCTGCCCGTAAAGTCTCAGCTAACAGAAAGAAAAAGGAGTGTACCGAGACCAGAGCATCATATCCAGAGCCAAGCCCCATAAACCATTTCATGTTTCCCCCTAACCAATTCACAAGTCATGGTTCTTGCCAGTGACAGGAAGTCGTCGCCCTCTGTATGCCACATCACTCTAATTCTCTTTATCCCATACAAGTATCTCACTCTTCCATCCTTCCATCTCCTTCTAGATCTCTCTCTGCTCATTGCTTCATCTATTTCTGACTAGTGCGTCTTCTTAATCACTCTCTCTTCACTCATCCTTTCCAGATGTCCATCTTACTTTAGCTCTCTCAGTCATTTACCAGTCATTCATCACATCTCTCACTCTCTCTCTTGCACTGTCATTCCCTACACGCTCAACCATCCTCACACCACATCCCGCCCAAGACGGCGCAAACAACACTGAATATCTGTCGTAGACTTAATCTTACCCTGAGGTAAGGGAATAATACTGCAGGAAGAATCGCGACTCCAAAGCCTTATTAATCCTAGATAATGCTCTAAGCAACCCAGCGGACTTAAAATCTGTGCCCATGGATCAAGGGGTGACAGCTACCGCCAAAGCCTATTGTCTTAGGGGAACTTTACGCCAACTGATGAGTCACACTGGAAGAAGGTAAACCAAACAGTGGAGGGTATTCTGGCGTCCGCTTACCATCACCAGTGCCGTCGACAATATTGTAAGTTCACGGGAACAAACTAGAGACTCTGATGAAACGTGTGCCACAGATGTGACCAGAGGGTGAGTACGACTTTGTAAACCATTCTGCAAGTAACAGTCTGCAGACCATCCGCCAAGATTCTGTTAGCCTAACGCATGATACTGGCTTCACGAGAGTCAAAGAAACTGATGGTGTTAAGTTCCTAGGCTTACATGGTGAAAACCAACTCAACGAAGAATTATTACTGCAGACACAAGAGCTTGCTGCAGGAGAGGAGGAGGTGGAGAGTGTAGAGGCTACGTGCACCCCACCTCAGCAAACTACAGGCCTACAGTCTGGCTCCTTAAAGGAGTTAAAAATACTCCTGAAATCATTTGAGACAATGAAGCGAGTCTTGAACGCCATCTAAAAATACCGAGACTGATGGAAGATGCAATCACCTGTTACAATGACTTTTGCAAGAGAGAGAGAGAGAGAGAGAGAGAGAGAGAGAGAGAGAGAGAGAGAGAGAGAGAGAGAGAGAGAGAGAGAATGATAGCCCACAATACATTGGTACTTCTGATCAAAACCTGCCCCGAGTGATGCCATCACCTTCAGATGTTGATAACCTGTGTGGGGGGAAGCAGAAGCTCCTGCTATCCCTCCCTCACCCTCCCAGTAGCTCCTCAATACGTCGCCACAGCATCACCTCACACGACGTGCAACTACAGTTTATAGTTAGTAGGTTCTCCATTACCTTCCTACTTACCATTCCCCGAAGTCACGCACGATAATGTAGTTATTGTTAAAAAAGCGTAAATTTTGCGAGTTTGTCAGAAAATATTCTTTTTTTTTAATACATTTCATACCAATTAGAGAAACTCATATCTAAATATACGGTTTTTCTCTTTACATTCATGTTTCCACGAACATAAGCCCGACTTATAATGAGGCAGGCATTACAATATATATATATATATATATATATATATATATATATATATATATATATATATATATATATATATATACACTATCCCTGGGGATAGGGGAGAAAGAATACTTCCCACGTATTCCCTGCGTGTCGTAGAAGGCGACTAAAAGGGGAGGGAGCGGGGGGCTGGAAATCCTCCCCTCTCGTTTTTTTGTTTTATTTTTTTTCAATTTTCCAAAAGAAGGAACAGAGAAGGGGGCCAGGTGAGGATATTCCCCCAAAGGCCCAGTCATCTGTTCTTAACGCTACAACGCTAAAGCGGGAAAAGGCGAATAGTTTGGAAAAAAAATATACATATATATATATATATATTTTTTTTTTTTTTTTTTTTTTTTTTTTTTTTTTTTTATACTTTGTCGCTGTCTCCCGCGTTTGCGAGGTAGCGCAAGGAAACAGACGAAAGAAATGGCCCAACCCCCCCCATACACATGTACATACACACGTCCACACACGCAATATACATACCTACACAGCTTTCCATGGTTTACCCCAGACGCTTCACATGCCTTGATTCAATCCACTGACAGCACGTCAACCCCTGTATACCACATCGCTCCAATTCACTCTATTCCTTGCCCTCCTTTCACCCTCCTGCATGTTCAGGCCCCGATCACACAAAATCCTTTTCACTCCATCTTTCCACCTCCAATTTGGTCTCCCTCTTCTCCTCGTTCCCTCCACCTCCGACACATATATCCTCTTGGTCAATCTTTCCTCACTCATTCTCTCCATGTGCCCAAACCACTTCAAAACACCCTCTTCTGCTCTCTCAACCACGCTCTTTTTATTTCCACACATCCCTCTTACCCTTACGTTACTTACTCGATCAAACCACCTCACACCACACATTGTCCTCAAACATCTCATTTCCAGCACATCCATCCTCCTGCGCACAACTCTATCCATAGCCCACGCCTCGCAACCATACAACATTGTTGGAACCACTATTCCTTCAAACATACCCATTTTTGCTTTCCGGGATAATGTTCTCGACTTCCACACATTTTTCAAGGCTCCCAAAATTTTCGCCCCCTCCCCCACCCTATGATCCACTTCCGCTTCCATGGTTCCATCCGCTGACAGATCCACTCCCAGATATCTAAAACACTTCACTTCCTCCAGCCTCTCACCATTCAAACTCACCTCCCAATTGACTTGACCCTCAACCCTACTGTACCTAATAACCTTGCTCTTATTGACATTTACTCTTAACTTTCTTCTTCCACACACTTTACCAAACTCCGTCACCAGCTTCTGCAGTTTCTCACATGAATCCGCCACCAGCGCTGTATCATCAGCGAACAACAACTGACTCACTTCCCAAGCTCTCTCATCCCCAACAGACTTCATACTTGCCCCTCTTTCCAAAACTCTTGCATTTACCTCCCTAACAACCCCATCCATAAACAAATTAAACAACCATGGAGACATCACACACCCCTGCCGCAAACCTACATTCACTGAGAACCAATCACTTTCCTCTCTTCCTACACGTACACATGCCTTACATCCTCGATAAAAACTTTTCACTGCTTCTAACAACTTGCCTCCCACACCATATATTCTTAATACCTTCCACAGAGCATCTCTATCAACTCTATCATATGCCTTCTCCAGATCCATAAATGCTACATACAAATCCATTTGCTTTTCTAAGTATTTCTCACATACATTCTTCAAAGCAAACACCTGATCCACACATCCTCTACCACTTCTGAAACCACACTGCTCTTCCCCAATCTGATGCTCTGTACATGCCTTCACCCTCTCAATCAATACCCTCCCATATAATTTACCAGGAATACTCAACAAACTTATACCTCTGTAATTTGAGCACTCACTCTTATCCCCTTTGCCTTTGTACAATGGCACTATGCAAGCATTCCGCCAATCCTCAGGCACCTCACCATGAGTCATACATACATTAAATAACCTTACCAACCAGTCAACAATACAGTCACCCCCTTTTTTAATAAATTCCACTGCAATACCATCCAAACCTGCTGCCTTGCCGGCTTTCATCTTCCGCAAAGCTTTTACTACCTCTTCTCTGTTTACCAAATCATTTTCCCTAACCCTCTCACTTTGCACACCACCTCGACCCAAACACCCTATATCTGCCACTCTGTCATCAGACACATTCAACAAACCTTCAAAATACTCATTCCATCTCCTTCTCACATCACCACTACTTGTTATCACCTCCCCATTTACGCCCTTTACTGAAGTTCCCATTTGCTCCCTTGTCTTACGCACCCTATTTACCTCCTTCCAGAACATCTTTTTATTCTCCCTAAAATTTACTGATAGTCTCTCACCCCAACTCTCATATATATATATATATATATATATATATATATATATATATATATATATATATCTTTCAAACTATTCGCCATTTCCCGCGTTAGCGAGGTAGCGTTAAGAACAGATGACTGGGCCTTTGGGGAATATCCTCACCTGGCCCCCTTCTCTGTTCCTTCTTTTGGAAAATTGAAAAAAAAAAAAAACGAGAGAGGGGAGGATTTCCAGCCCCACGCTCCCTCCCCTTTTAGTCGTCTTCTACGACACGCAGGGAATACGTGGGAAGCATTCTTTCTCCCCTATCCCCAGGGATAAATAATAATAATAATAATAATAATAATAATAATAATGAAAAATGCATATGATAGCACAGGGTTGATGGAGAAGCTCTATGGAAGGTGTCACAGACAGGGTGTGGGATGAAAGCTATTAGCAGTAGTTAGGAGTCTCATCAAGGGTGTAAGGTATGTGTGTTGGTAGATAGAGAGGAAGGTGAGTGGTTTAAGGTGAAGGTGGGTCTGGGGCAGGGTTGTGTGATGCCATGATGGCTATTAATCCTGTTCATGGATGGGGTGGTGAGGAAGGTGTATGCAAAGGTTTTATAGAAAGAGGAAGAGGTACACAGCCTATTCTAGTGAGGGAGCATGAGTTTGTTGTTGCGAGCTGATGATAGGGCACTGGTGGAATTTTGAGTGAGAAATTGCTGGAGCAATTGTTTGAGTTTGTTAGTGTATGAAAAGAGAATGAGTAAATATGAATAGAAGCAAGATCAAGTTTAGCAGTGAAAAATGACAAGTTATTTGGGGTGTAAGTCTAAATAGAAAGGAAAGAGCATGTGGAGTGTTCTAGATACCCAGGAGTGGGTATGGCGGTGAGTGGAACCATGGGAGCTGAGGAGAGCCATAGGATGGGCGAAGGTCTTGGGTGCACTGAGTGGAAAGAGATGTCACTGTCTTTAAGGGCACTGACTGGATACATTCGATGGTATAGCAGTCCCATCAGTGCTGCATGGATGCTAGGTGTGGGCCACTGACAAAAATGTATAGGACAGGGTGAATGTGTTAAAAATGAAATGCATGAAGACTATGTGGTGTGAGAAGAGATGATTGAATATGAAATGACAGGGTACGAGAAATGTGTGGTAGTAAGGAAGGTATGTATGAGAGAGCTGAAGAGATGTGCTGAAATGATTTGGACATATGGAAAGGATGAGAGAAAAAAGGATAACTAAGAGGGTTACAAATCACAAGTGGAAGGAAAAAGGAAAAGGGGAAACCAAGGAAGAGGTGGAATAATTTCCATACAATTTCCAGTATATATATATACATATATATATATATATATATATATATATATATATATATATATATATATATATATATATATGTATATAAAAAAAAGGCATATACATGACAATGAAACAGTCTCAATTTGGTATTTTCTTCCACTAGGTAAAAACATCACAAAGCTGTTGGCCAGGTCGACAAGGGGAATAATAAGCAGTTAAAAAGTGCCTGAGTATTTGTGATAATTCAAAAAGTGTATGTACAAAGCATCCCTCTTCGTACAGTTAGTTTGTGTATTGGTCACAGTTACTCTTAAATGTTTCCCCTACAGCATCGGGGTTATGGTTTAGTAATCTAATGGATATAAGAATAAAAATTTTCTTAAAAAAATTCAACAAAATGCATACAAAATTGTGGCTTCATCTCAACATTCTTACAAAATTGCTTATGAAAAAATATGTATCCACCAAGATTCAAATAAAAAAGGTGAACGAGCTAGATAAGAATGAAACTGAATGAGAATGAAGAAAATGCCAAGAACTGTGTGTATAATCTTTGTTACATTCTCCAAACATTCTTGAACCTTATACCCTAGTCAGTATCACTGTTCGTGCTTCTAACGTGTGCAGATTAGGAGATCAAAATACTCATAAATAAAATCATCACGTGATACAAGGACTAATTTCAACATGGCATCAATTCCCAGGTAACAGTACCTGTTTGAGATAACGTTCCAGAATTTGCTCTGATTAACTACAAATATGTTCACAGTCAATTATCACAGAACACAGTACAACAGAATGAAAAGAACTGAAAAATCTGAAGAAATTTAGTATCCTTTCACAAGACAGTAAGTTTTGTGATACCAGTTGTATACCAGAAGATGTATGTGGTTTCTGGTTTTGGCATCACAACAAACTGAAATCCTGTTGACCATTTAATGCTAATCCAGTAAAAGGAAAATTTCCTGAATATGATCCGCCACACTCCATTGCCTCATAATTCTGCTGAAGTCGGAGAAAAGTTTGATACAAGTGGTCACCGGCAAATCACTTTTGAGTTAACTTTCAACATTGCTGATAATGCTGGTCAACATGAGAGTTGTGAAAAGTATTGGAATGAAGATGAAATGTCATTTCAGGTAAATTGGTCTTGTGCATTAAATGTAAAGAATCTAAAACCTAACTATTGACCAGATGATTCCATTTTCTACAAAGGTCTATAAGCATAGACGTAATAAGATAGTCGTATTCAGCTACACTTTATATTAATATAATCACAGAGTGCCTTTGATATATAGAAAATTATTCACAACTTAATGCAATATATACAAACAGCATGAATATATGCATAAGCAATAAAAATCACATTAAAACTTAACTTCCCAGTACACTGAAAACAAATGATAGGACTAGGAAGGATATTGTCCAAAAGCATGGAAACATGACTAATAAAGGAATGAATAAGTTGTGATCACTTAATGAAATTAAGTACTTTTAAGTATGGATGACTGAAAGTAAACTGGCTGAAATGGCTGTGATGACTTCCATATGATTAGAGGGTGAGCAGACATCCGAGGTGGTCATAGAATACTAGCAGTACCATTTCTCTGGTACTTATTCCGCAGTCTTGTGAGTGTGGATGAAGATTCACTACTTAATGTGGAATGGGTATACGTGAGTGGCCGGTTTGCAAAGCGGCGTTTCGTCCTCTCTCCATCTCCTCCAGTTGTGGTGCTCTATTGGATCCTGAGGTCCCCAGTCACCCCACTCTCGTGATGACTGCAGTGATGATGCCACTTTATCTATGACACCATATGCCAACTGGGATTTCACCACATATATTGCAGTGATAGGGACAGGCAATAAGACAACGGCCCGCAGTCCCCACACCAAGGCCGTCCTCCATCCAGGTCCATCAGTGATTACAATGGCTTGTCCATCCATTACGCATGCCCAGACGACAACACCCAGAAGACACAGAGGGGAGGATTTCCAGCCCCCCGCTATCATATATATATATATATATATATATATATATATATATATATATATATATATATATATATATATATATATATATATTATCCCTGGGGATAGGGGATTAAGAATACTTCCCACGTATTCCCTGTGTGTCGTAGAAGGCGACTAAAAGGGGAGGGAGCGGGGGGCTGGAGATCCTCCCCTCTCGTTTTTTTTTTTAGTTTTCCAAGAGAAGGAACAGAGGGGGCCAGGTGAGGATATTCCAAAAAAGGCCCAGTCCTCTGTTCTTAACGCTACCTCGCTAACGCGGGAAATGGCGAACAGTTTAAAAGAAAAAGAAAAGGATATATATATATATATATATATATATATATATATATATATATATATATATATATATATATATATATCCATTTGCTTTTCTAAGTATTTCTCACATACATATTTCAAAGCAAACACCTGATCCACACATCCTCTACCACTTCTGAAACCACACTGCTCTTCCCCAATCTGATGCTCTGTACATGCCTTCACCCTCTCAATCAATACCCTCCCATATAATTTACCAGGAATACTCAACAAACTTATACCTCTGTAATTTGAGCACTCACTCTTATCCCCTTTGCCTTTGTACAATGGCACTATGCACGCATTCCGCCAATCCTCAGGCACCTCACCATGAGTCATACATACATTAAATAACCTTTATGGATCTGGAGAAGGCATATGATAGAGTTGATAGAGATGCTCTGTGGAAGGTATTAAGAATATATGGTGTGGGAGGAAAGTTGTTAGAAGCAGTGAAAAGTTTTTATCGAGGATGTAAGGCATGTGTACGTGTAGGAAGAGAGGAAAGTGATTGGTTCTCAGTGAATGTAGGTTTGCGGCAGGGGTGTGTGATGTCTCCATGGTTGTTTAATTTGTTTATGGATGGGGTTGTTAGGGAGGTAAATGCAAGAGTTTTGGAAAGAGGGGCAAGTATGAAGTCTGTTGTTCAGGCCCCGATCACACAAAATCTTTTTCACTCCATCTTTCCACCTCCATTTTGGTCTCCCTCTTCTCCTTGTTCCCTCCACCTCCGACACATATATCCTCTTGGTCAATCTTTCCTCACTCATCCTCTCCATGTGCCCAAACCACTTCAAAACACCCTCTTCTGCTCTCTCAACCACGCTCTTTTTATTTCCACACATCTCTCTTACCCTTACGTTACTCACTCGATCAAACCACCTCACACCACACATTGTCCTCAAACATCTCATTTCCAGCACATCCATCCTCCTGCGCACAACTCTATCCATAGCCCACGCCTCGCAACCATACAACATTGTTGGAACCACTATTCCTTCAAACATACCCATTTTTGCTTTCCGAGATAATGTTCTCGACTTCCACACATTCTTCAAGGCCCCCAGGATTTTCGCCCCCTCCCCCACCTATGATCCACTTCCGCTTCCATGGTTCCATCCGCTGCCAGATCCACTCCCAGATATCTAAAACACTTCACTTCCTCCAGTTTTTCTCCATTCAAACTCACCTCCCAATTGACTTGACCCTCAACCCTACTGTACCTAATAACCTTGCTCTTATTCACATTTACTCTTAACTTTCTTCTTCCACACACTTTACCAAACTCAGTCACCAGCTTCTGCAGTTTCTCACATGAATCAGCCACCAGCGCTGTATCATCAGCGAACAACAACTGACTCACTTCCCAAGCTCTCTCATCCCCAACAGACTTCATACTTGCCCCTCTTTCCAAAACTCTTGCATTCACCTCCCTAACAACCCCATCCATAAACAAATTAAACAACCATGGAGACATCACACACCCCTGCCGCAAACCTACATTCACTGAGAACCAATCACTTTCCTCTCTTCCTACACGTACACATGCCTTACATCCTCGATAAAAACTTTTCACTGCTTCTAACAACTTTCCTCCCACACCATATATTCTTAATACCTTCCACAGAGCATCTCTATCAACTCTATCATATGCCTTCTCCAGATCCATAAATGCTACATACAAATCCATTTGCTTTTCTAAGTATTTCTCACATACATTCTTCAAAGCAAACACCTGATCCACACATCCTCTACCACTTCTGAAACCACACTGCTCTTCCCCAATCTGATGCTCTGTACATGCCTTCACCCTCTCAATCAATACCCTCCCATATAATTTACCAGGAATACTCAACAAACTTATACCTCTGTAATTTGAGCACTCACTCTTATCCCCTTTGCCTTTGTACAATGGCACTATGCACGCATTCCGCCAATCCTCAGGCACCTCACCATGAGTCATACATACATTAAATAACCTTACCAACCAGTCAAGAATACAGTCACCCCCTTTCTTAATAAATTCCACTGCAATACCATCCAAACCTGCTGCCTTGCCGGCTTTCATCTTCCGCAAAGCTTTCACTACCTCTTCTCTGTTTACCAAATCATTTTCCCTAACCCTCTCACTTTGCACACCACCTCGACCAAAACACCCTATATCTGCCACTCTATCATCAAACACATTCAACAAACCTTCAAAATACTCACTCCATCTCCTTCTCACATCACCACTACTTGTTATCACCTCCCCATTTGCGCCCTTCACTGAAGTTCCCATTTGCTCCCTTGTCTTACGCACTTTATTTACCTCCTTCCAGAACATCTTTTTATTCTCCCTAAAATTTAATGATACTCTCTCACCCCAACTCTCATTTGCCCTTTTTTTCACCTCTTGCACCTTTCTCTTGACCTCCTGTCTCTTTCTTTTATACATCTCCCACTCAATTGCATTTCTTCCCTGCAAAAATCGTCCAAATGCCTCTCTCTTCTCTTTCACTAATACTCTTACTTCTTCATCCCACCACTCACTACCCTTTCTAATCAACCCACCTCCCACTATGGTATGGAAGGAATATATATATATTCACTACACCTCAGTATGCCGTCTCAGTATGCAGACTCGGTGAAACACTGACCACACCAGAATCAAGCAAACCATCCCTCTGTAACCCACACACTATGTGAAGGAAAATAGTGAAATTGGAGAAAAATGTAGCTTAGACATTGAAGCTTATTGATACAGTGGTTAAATTGATGAGAACTGCTATTGACGTTTGTGTAAATAAATTATACATTTCCTTTTTTCCATAGCCAGAGGTTGAACCATTATGTGACATTCATTTTTTCATTCATTTCGAGCGAGAAGTTTCAGTTTTCTAAATTGTTTCTTACATTTTTCATATGTATATATATGTATGTGTGTGTGTGTGTGTATATATGCGTATGTATGTGTATGTGTGTGTATGTGTATATGTATATATATATGTATATTATCCCTGGGGATAGGGGTGAAAGAATACTTCCCGCGTATTCCTCGCGTGTCGTAGAAGGCGACTAGAGGGGACGGGAGCGGGGGGCCAGAAATCCTCCCCTCCTTGTATTAACTTTCTAAAATGAGAAACAGATATATATATATATATATATATATATATATATATATATATATATATATATATATATATATATATATATATATATATATATATTTTTTTTTTTTTTTATACTTTGTCGCTGTCTCCCGCGTTTGCGAGGTAGCGCAAGGAAACAGACGAAAGAAATGGCCCAACCCCCCCCATACACATGTATATACATACGTCCACACACGCAAATATACATACCTACACAGCTTTCCATGGTTTACCCCAGACGCTTCACATGCCTTGATTCAATCCACTGACAGCACGTCAACCCCGGTATACCACATCGCTCCAATTCACTCTATTCCTTGCCCTCCTTTCACCCTCCTGCATGTTCAGGCCCCGATCACACAAAATCATTTTCACTCCATCTTTCCACCTCCAATTTGGTCTCCCTCTTCTCCTTGTTCCCTCCACCTCCGACACATATATCCTCTTGGTCAATCTTTCCTCACTCATCCTCTCCATGTGCCCAAACCACTTCAAAACACCCTCTTCTGCTCTCTCAACCACGCTCTTTTTATTTCCACACATCTCTCTTACCCTTACGTTACTCACTCGATCAAACCACCTCACACCACACATTGTCCTCAAACATCTCATTTCCAGCACATCCATCCTCCTGCGCACAACTCTATCCATAGCCCACGCCTCGCAACCATACAACATTGTTGGAACCACTATTCCTTCAAACATACCCATTTTTGCTCTCCGAGATAATGTTCTCGACTTCCACACATTCTTCAAGGCCCCCAGAATTTTCGCCCCCTCCCCCACCCTATGATCCACTTCCGCTTCCATGGTTCCATCCGCTGCTAGATCCACTCCCAGATATCTAAAACACTTCACTTCCTCCAGTTTTTCTCCGTTCAAACTCACCTCCCAATTGACTTGACCCTCAACCCTACTGTACCTAATAACCTTGCTCTTATTCACATTTACTCTTAACTTTCTTCTTCCACACACTTTACCAAACTCAGTCACCAGCTTCTGCAGTTTCTCACATGAATCAGCCACCAGCGCTGTATCATCAGCGAACAACAA
>NC_092245.1:23328200-23418200 GCF_036320965.1 Panulirus ornatus
ACTCCTCACCGGACTGTCCAGGGATCGATCTCCTGGTATACACACAAGCGGCAGTAGTGTGTATCATTCTTGATCGACTCTCCTCCTCGATGTCCCACCTTTCTCCTTTTTCGACAAAGGAACTTCATGTACGCGTGAAGACAGCGTTTCACAGGTTCGTTGTACGTCTATAACGCGTTTTCGCCGACCTCCGCCTACTTGTCTGAATGACTCGTCAGTTGAGGATAAAGAGTAAAGCCTTATGGAAGAACCTCTCGCTTCAGAGGAAGCCAACCTCTCCCTGCTACTGAATTCAGTAACAGTATAGCACCGTTTGTACTTCTCTCTCTCTCTCTCTCTCTCTCTCTCTCTCTCTCTCTCTCTCTCTCTCTCTCTCTCTCTCTCTCGTTGCCACAACAGTCTCCCAAAACATCTGTCTGGTTCGTATTCTTGTGTGTTGTAAGCTTAATGACCAAAGGAACAGCTGCTAGCGAGTTGATCTAACTCCATCATACACAGGTCGATCCTACATCTTGCTTGATACTCATTCTGGCAATTGGAAATCGCTGAAAACGCAAAAATCATGACATGTTGCCTTTCTACGTATTATTTTCAACACCCTTGAAGTAGTGTTGCCTTTCTACGCATTATTTTCAACGGACCTGAAGTAACATTTTGCGACAGACTTGTTCTAAATCTTTCCTTTTTTTTCCCCCAGAAGATGTAATTACCAGAGTGTGAATGTACAGCATTATGACACCCTCTTCCTCACCCCCGGGACCTTGAGGCATGAAGGGTATCTACTGCCACCCGCTGACACCTGAGGAACTACGGGTAGAGTACGTGGCATGAAGACAGAGGACTGTGACGAGGGATCCGCAGCTGTGATTCCTATATTCCTTCAGCACGACGGTGGGACACTTGAGCACGACGGTGGGACACTTGAGCACGACGGTGGGACACATAAGCACGACGGTGGGACTCATAAGCACGACGGTGAGACACTTGATCACGACGGTGGGACACTTGAGCACGACGGTGGGACAATTGAGCACGACGGTGGGACACTTGAGCACGACGGTGGGACACTTGAGCACGACGGTGAGACACTTGATCACGACGGTGGGACACTTGAGCACGACGGTGGGACACTTGAGCACGACGGTGGGACACATAAGCACGACGGTGGGACTCATAAGCACGACGGTGAGACACTTGATCACGACGGTGGGACACTTGAGCACGACGGTGGGACACATAAGCACGACGGTGGGACACATAAGTACGACGGTGGGACTCATAAGCACGACGGTGAGACACTTGATCACGACGGTGGGACACTTGAGCACGACGGTGGGAAACATGAGCACGACGGTGGGACACATAAGCACGACGGTGGGACACATAAGCACGACGGTGAGACACTTGATCACGACGGTGGGACACTTGAGCACGACGGTGGGACACATAAGCACGACGGTGGGACACATAAGCACGACGGTGAGACACTTGATCACGACGGTGGGACACTTGAGCACGACGGTGGGACACATAAGCACGACGGTGAGACACTTGATCACGACGGTGGGACACTTGAGCACGACGGTGGGAAACATGAGCACGACGGTGGGACACTTGAGCACGACGGTGGGACACATAAGCACGACGGTGGGACACATAAGCACGACGGTGGGACTCATAAGCACGACGGTGGGACTCATAAGCACGACGGTGAGACACTTGATCACGACGGTGGGACACTTGAGCACGACGGTGGGACACATAAGCACGACGGTGGGACTCATAAGCACGACGGTGAGACACTTGATCACGACGGTGAGACACTTGATCACGACGGTGGGACACTTGAGCACGACGGTGGGACACATAAGCACGACGGTGGGACACATAAGCACGACGGTGAGACACTTGATCACGACGGTGGGACACTTGAGCACGACGGTGGGACACTTGAGCACGACGGTGGGACTCATAAGCACGACGGTGGGACTCATAAGCACGACGGTGAGACACTTGATCACGACGGTGGGACACTTGAGCACGACGGTGGGACACATAAGCACGACGGTGAGACACTTGATCACGACGGTGGGACACTTGAGCACGACGGTGGGAAACATGAGCACGACGGTGCACGACCCTTGGGTACGATGGCCTGGCTTCATACTCAAGGGCCAATACCGTCGCTGCTCAAGACGTCAAAGACCCGCCTCTTCATCAGAGCCACCCTCACTTCCCAGCCAGATGTGAACAAGGAGGCCCCGCTCATACCCTCGCCTCGGCCTTGGCCTTTCTGCTCCCCTTCCAGACGCTAAAAGAGGTGGAGCCAAGCCCCTCTGATGAACAGGATCTCTGGAGAGAGAATGACAGGGAGAGAGAGAACGCTCGACCCATACAGAACAACAGGAGGAGGAGGGGCAGAGGTGATCGTTGCATCCAGAGCAACGCTGGGCGACGGCAGTGAGGACAGCCTCCCCTGGAGAGCGGAGGTGGGTGTTAGCATGATGGGACACGAGAGTGAGGGTGGTATGTTGTGTGTATTGAGCTGCTTTGCACCAACAGCAGCAGCGGCAGTGGGCCAGCCAGCTCTTCCTCAACCCTCACCCCCCACACGTGACCATCTTGACGAAAATTGTGGAGATGGTATAAGGATCAGGTATTAGTTAAGTGATGATATGGACATCATGAGGCATTACATCGTTAAGTACAAGCTATATAAAGAATATGTACTATCTAAAACACTAAAGACAATATTTTGGGGAAAATCACTAACCAACAAAAATATATGTTTATGTAGCATTAGGAACACCATCGTTAGATCAGAAAGTAACACAGGATATAAGGAAACACGAGGAGCCCAAACTGCCCTATGTCATATCTCTCCCCAGTACCTCTGTTGATCTTCGACTAATTGATCTTAGGATTTAAGGAGAGTTTATGAAGATATGCAAATGACTCCACACGAACGTTGCATGTGGTCACCCAAGAACAAAGGAAGCCGCTGATTTCAGTACCGGCGCCGGGATTCGGGGGTATAATTGAGTTATCATAGTTATCGCAGGCTAACTGCGATCAACTGGTTACGTTACAGTACGATATTTCAGTGGCAGTTATTGCACTTTCCGGAGGGCTTTATATCTGCTGAGGATGGGGGGAGTTCTTGATGGTCTTCACTGTGACATTTCGACATACCTTTGGGTTCATTACACTCATCCAAACATGGTGTCATCATCCCTGTCAGACATATAGTCCTTCTTTCCCTTCAACTGTATTCTCTGTAGAAGTCTCCGCCTTGCCTGACTATCAACTTTCAATGATGCATCTCGCTGCAGATCCTCTGAGTGGGCCATCTCCCCCGTGGTCAAGTCAGTTGATGAACTTTTTTTCCTCTCTCAGTGAGTTCCAAGCCGCTTAAAAAACGTAAATCCTACATTATTCATGATTCCCTCTGTGACGACATGAGATCCCTTTAATGGTTAATGGCGTGGTGGTGGTGCTAAATCGAACGTAAGGGATGAGTCACGTCCGTTAATTGCATTTTGTGACTTAAGCTTCTCAATGTGGATCATTTTTTTTTTAAACCCCGATTTTCCCTTCCAGCGTGGGTAGTTACCGCTGCTGCCTTGCATACTCTATGCCATTCTTGCTAAGCCTGTGGTTTGTTGCTGTCTGTCTGTCAAGCCTTATGAATGTTATCCTGTCTGGCCACGCCTGTGACTCTTGTCTCTTCATATACCAGGTGTGATTGAGGCAGCAAAGTTGACTTCTTGTTAAGTATACGTCTAGAGACCCGATACAGGCAAAACCCCAGTGAATCCCATCATCCTGCTATAATGGAGCAAGCCTCTGTGTAGTCATCTGTCAGGGGTTCTCACGCACGAATATTTGGACAGATCAAGACGAAACTCTCCTGGTGTAATGTCCAAAGGATCAGGAAGAGATTGCAGAAGAAAGGATCTTATCTTAATGGACTTACGACATATATATATATATATATATATATATATATATATATATATATATATATATATATATATATATATATATATATATATATATATGTGTGTGTGTGTGTGTGTGTGTGTGTGTGTGTATGTATCTTTTTATTTACGTCATGACGACTTCGTGGTAGCCCTGGAAATGGGTGGTATTGGGGGGTTGAGGGCTGCATGAAAACTGCTGGGGCGTTTCCTCGGGTGGGTAAGGTAGTGGTGGGGAGTTGGGGGCTGCACGAAAACTTATGGGGCGCCCCTTCCGGTGGTAAGTTAGGTTGTGTGTGGTGGAGGAATCTGGGGGTGCACAAAACTCCTGGGGGTAGGTGGGTGTCGGGAGTGTGGGAGGAGTAGGAGTAGCAGAGGTGAGTTGGGGTGGAAGGTTGGGATATTGTGGTAAGGAGGGTAGGGTATCTAAATCCTTTACCCCCCTAAGAATATATCACGAGGCGTATCAAGCCCACATAAAGTGCGTCCTTGCTTTCTTCGCCCTACCGGCGGGTGGGGACAGCTAGTATCTATAACGCCCTCAAGTAACATTATGTATATCTGGTCTGCCTTCTGGACGCTAGTGCGGAGTCGACTCACGGGGAGTATCAGTCCTCGCTGTCTTTTGAACATCAAGTGAAGCTTTGCAAAGTTTCTGTGAGTTCGTAGACCAGTTACCCAGCCAGAACATGTCTGAAGGCACTTCGCCGTACTCATCTGCACATAAATTCGTCCAATACCTCCAAAAAAAAATCGCTTTTGAGAGTCTTCGTGTTCCGTCTTTGTACGAACAGCCGACGTCTTCCTGGCAATGTATCAAAGACCAGAGTCATCTAATATATGATAGCGGCCCGCCGGCCCACGAATGTTGGGCTTTCTTTATCCTCTGTGGAAGCTGCCAAGTTTAATACTTAAAATTCAAGAATTAAAGAAAGGCTTTTGGCAGCCTAACCAGTATATTCTCGTCAAAAGGAACGTAAAATATCTCTTTCATCATATATATATATATATTTTTTTTTTTTTTTTTTTTTTTTTTTTATACTTTGTCGCTGTCTCCCGCGTTTGCGAGGTAGCGCAAGGAAACAGACGAAAGAAATGGCCCAACCCCCCCCATACACATGTACATACACACGTCCACACACGCAATATACATACCTACACAGCTTTCCATGGTTTACCCCAGACGCTTCACATGCCTTGATTCAATCCACTGACAGCACGTCAACCCCTGTATACCACATCGCTCCAATTCACTCTATTCCTTGCCCTCCTTTCACCCTCCTGCATGTTCAGGCCCCGATCACACAAAATCCTTTTCACTCCATCTTTCCACCTCCAATTTGGTCTCCCTCTTCTCCTCGTTCCCTCCACCTCCGACACATATATCCTCTTGGTCAATCTTTCCTCACTCATTCTCTCCATGTGCCCAAACCACTTCAAAACACCCTCTTCTGCTCTCTCAACCACGCTCTTTTTATTTCCACACATCCCTCTTACCCTTACGTTACTTACTCGATCAAACCACCTCACACCACACATTGTCCTCAAACATCTCATTTCCAGCACATCCATCCTCCTGCGCACAACTCTATCCATAGCCCACGCCTCGCAACCATACAACATTGTTGGAACCACTATTCCTTCAAACATACCCATTTTTGCTTTCCGGGATAATGTTCTCGACTTCCACACATTTTTCAAGGCTCCCAGGATTTTCGCCCCCTCCCCCACCCTATGATCCACTTCCGCTTCCATGGTTCCATCCGCTGACAGATCCACTCCCAGATATCTAAAACACTTCACTTCCTCCAGCCTCTCACCATTCAAACTCACCTCCCAATTGACTTGACCCTCAACCCTACTGTACCTAATAACCTTGCTCTTATTGACATTTACTCTTAACTTTCTTCTTCCACACACTTTACCAAACTCCGTCACCAGCTTCTGCAGTTTCTCACATGAATCCGCCACCAGCGCTGTATCATCAGCGAACAACAACTGACTCACTTCCCAAGCTCTCTCATCCCCAACAGACTTCATACTATATATATATATATATATATATATATATATATATATATATATTTTTTTTTTTTTTTTTTTTTTTTTTTATACTTTGTCGCTGTCTCCCGCGTTTGCGAGGTAGCGCAAGGAAACAGACGAAAGAAATGGCCCAACCCCCCCCCCCATACACATGTACATACACACGTCCACACACGCAAATATACATACCTACACAGCTTTCCATGGTTTACCCCAGACGCTTCACATGCCTTGCTTCAATCCACTGACAGCACGTCAACCCCTGTATACCACATGACTCCAATTCACTCTATTTCTTGCCCTCCTTTCACCCTCCTGCATGTTCAGGCCCCGATCACACAAAATCTTTTTCACTCCATCTTTCCACCTCCAATTTGGTCTCCCTCTTCTCCTCGTTCCCTCCACCTCCGACACATATATCCTCTAGGTCAATCTCTCCTCACTCATTCTCTCCATGTGCCCAAACCATTTCAAAACACCCTCTTCTGCTCTCTCAACCACGCTCTTTTTATTTCCACACATCTCTCTTACCCTTACGTTACTTACTCGATCAAACCACCTCACACCACACATTGTCCTCAAACATCTCATTTCCAGCACATCCATCCTCCTGCGCACATCTCTATCCATAGCCCACGCCTCGCAACCATACAACATTGTTGGAACCACTATTCCCTCAAACATACCCATTTTTGCTTTCCGAGATAATGTTCTCGACTTCCACACATTTTTCAAGGCTCCCAAAATTTTCGCCCCCTCCCCCACCCTATGATCCACTTCCGCTTCCATGGTTCCATCCGCTGACAGATCCACTCCCAGATATCTAAAACACTTCACTTCCTCCAGTTTTTCTCCATTCAAACTCACCTCCCAATTGACTTGACCCTCACCCCTACTGTACCTAATAACCTTGCTCTTATTCACATTTACTCTCAACTTTCTTCTTCCACACACTTTACCAAACTCAGTCACCAGCTTCTGCAGTTTCTCACATGAATCAGCCACCAGCGCTGTATCATCAGCGAACAACAACTGACTCACTTCCCAAGCTCTCTCATCCCCAACAGACTTCATACTTGCCCCTCTTTCCAGGACTCTTGCATTTACCTCCCTTACAACCCCATCCATAAACAAATTAAACAACCATGGAGACATCACACACCCCTGCCGCAAACCTACATTCACTGGGAACCAATCACTTTCCTCTCTTCCTACACGTACACATGCCTTACATCCTCGATAAAAACTTTTCACTGCTTCTAACAACTTGCCTCCCACACCATATATTCTTAATACCTTCCACAGAGCATCTCTATCAACTCTATCATATGCCTTCTCCAGATCCATAAATGCTACATACAAATCCATTTGCTTTTCTAAGTATTTCTCACATACATTCTTCAAAGCAAACACCTGATCCACACATCCTCTACCACTTCTGAAACCGCACTGCTCTTCCCCAATCTGATGCTCTGTACATGCCTTCACCCTCTCAATCAATACCCTCCCATATAATTTACCAGGAATACTCAACAAACTTATACCTCTGTAATTTGAGCACTCACTCTTATCCCCTTTGCCTTTGTACAATGGCACTACGCACGCATTCCGCCAATCCTCAGGCACCTCACCATGAGTCATACATACATTAAATAACCTTACCAACCAGTCAACAATACAGTCACCCCCTTTCTTAATAAATTCCACTGCAATACCATCCAAACCTGCTGCCTTGCCGGCTTTCATCTTCCGCAAAGCTTTTACTACCTCTTCTCTGTTTACCAAATCATTTTCCCTAACCCTCTCACTTTGCACACCACCTCGACCAAAACACCCTATATCTGCCACTCTGTCATCAGACACATTCAACAAACCTTCAAAATACTCATTCCATCTCCTTCTCACATCACCGCTACTTGTTATCACCTCCCCATTTACGCCCTTCACTGAAGTTCCCATTTGCTCCCTTGTCTTACGCACCCTATTTACCTCCTTCCAGAACATCTTTTTATTCTCCCTAAAATTTACTGATAGTCTCTCACCCCAACTCTCATTTGCCCTTTTTTTCACCTCTTGCACCTTTCTCTTGACCTCCTGTCTCTTTCTTTTATACTTCTCCCACTCAATTGCATTTTTTCCCTGCAAAAATCGTCCAAATGCCTCTCTCTTCTCTTTCACTAATACTCTTACTTCTTCATCCCACCACTCACTACCCTTTCTAAACAGCCCACCTCCCACTCTTCTCATGCCACAAGCATCTTTTGCGCAATCCATCACTGATTCCCTAAATACATCCCATTCCTCCCCCACTCCCCTTACTTCCATTGTTCTCACCTTTTTCCATTCTGTACACAGTCTCTCCTGGTACTTCCCCACACAGGTCTCCTTCCCAAGCTCACTTACTCTCACCACCTTCTTCACCCCAACATTCACTCCTCTTTTCTGAAAACCCATACTAATCTTCACCTTAGCCTCCACAAGATAATGATCAGACATCCCTCCAGTTGCACCTCTCAGCACATTAACATCCAAAAGTCTCTCTTTCGCACGCCTGTCAATTAACACGTAATCCAATAACGCTCTCTGGCCATCTCTCCTACTTACATAAGTATACTTATGTATATCTCGCTTTTTAAACCAGGTATTCCCAATCATCAGTCCTTTTTCAGCACATAAATCTACAAGCTCTTCACCATTTCCATTTACAACACTGAACACCCCATGCATACCAATTATTCCCTCAACTGCCACATTACTCACCTTTGCATTCAAATCACCCATCACTATAACCCGGTCTCGTGCATCAAAACCGCTAACACACTCATTTAGCTGCTCCCAAAACACTTGCCTCTCATGATCTTTCTTCTCATGCCCAGGTGCATATGCACCAATAATCACCCACCTCTCTCCATCAACTTTCAATTTTACCCATATTATATATATATATATATATATATATATATATATATATATGTGCGTGTGTGTGTGTGTGTGTGTGTGTGTGTACTGGGATGGTGAGTAAAACACAAGAAAGGGCGCTACAATCAGTAGCTGGGAAAGAATAGACTTCTTTTGAAGTACGAAGATCTTCGATGAGATTGTACTCAGACCATACAACCTCGTCAGAGGTGACTAGTCCACTCGCGGCGTAACCACAAACAGGTGGAGTCCGGTAACGCTAGGCTATCTCATCATCCAATTCAGTGAAAGATGGAAGCTGAGCATCGTTGGAGGCCTTTCCCGGCCTATAGGAACCCGCCTTATCCTGCTCCCGCATGGAGAGCAGCCAGACAAAGGGCCCTGGAGTTGCAAATGCAACAATTTGTATTCACTTGCTGATTCCTATATTCATTTGCACTCGTGTATTTCAACCCGATCAAAACCGTAAATCATTAAAGACGAGATATGACTGTAGATATATTTCATAATGGTCTCTCCCTCCAATATCTCAATCAATTGAATTAAAACGTGTACAAAGACGTGTACAAAGACGAAAAGAATATAGTCATTGTTACCAACAAATGCCTACGGATATATATTTTCACTGGTATAAACAGCTTAGCAAGAATCGTATCTGGATGTGGGAACACTGAGACTATGCAGTGAAGAATTTGGGGCTTGAGTCACTAAAGCCGCTTAATTCGACGGAGATTAACAATATTTCCTCAAAGCATTACTTGAGAAATACGTCTTCCGTACCAACGTTTGCTAGACTTTCCATTCCTTTAGATGGAACGGCGTTGCTAAGGGAAGAGCAAGTGTATATTTTTTGGTGACATTGCGATATGATAGTTTTTCTTTCTTTTCATACTTGTTCGCCGTTCCCCGCGTTGGAAAGGTAGTGACAGGAAGGAAAGACAAGCGGGCTTAATTGCTTACATCCACTGTCTATCTGTCGCGTTAAATGCAACGAAGCTAAAGCCATCTATCGACAGCCAATACCCACAAACCTCTCTGCAGCATTCCCCGACCCCTTTCATATGCCTTGGTTCAACCCAATGACAGCACGTCCTCCCCTGTATACCACATCGCTCCAATTCGCTCTATCCCCTACAAGCCCCACAAATCATTGTAACATAAAGCCTATCAAGATCAGCCGTAATTCCTGCGGTAGGGAAAGGAGCTAAGACCTCCTAGAATTATGGAATTCCAATAGAAATGTAAAATGTTGGAGGGGCGTCCAGCCACCTCGGCCACACGGAGGTAAGACACAGCCACCAGTGCCCCAGTGTTTATCTCTATGTCCCAATCTCATCTCGGTGGGGGTAATATACATCTTAATCTACCGCAACGCCAATGGTGTCACAAATATGTCGATTGCGAGACATATGTATACACATTTGTATCACTATCGACCTATTTGTAACACCATTGGAGCCGCGGATAGAACAAATAAGAATAGTTCTGACTATAATCTCTCATGTAATTACAAAGTTATAATAAGAACTTTACTAGATGCATCACAAAGACATGATATCAACTGTTAACAGAGGTACACAAATTACATTAGTCTGGCTGCAAACACACAGGAGTTTCTATAAGCCAGAAGTAATTCTACCAGTTTCGAAAAGAACGGTAAACACGGCCACACAGTTGAGCGTTCATAAGTCAAATCATGTATCAGCTGAAGTGGTAAACTGGTAAAAATACTCCTCCCTAAACAGTGAATTTCGGGCATTGCACCTTGGTACAGTGCAGAGCAACTCGGAACAATATATCTTTTTTAAATATTTTGTTAACGAGGGTTTGTAATACTGATTAATCAAGTTCTGTGTTGAAACATTGACGCTAGACAACACTGTGCAAGACTTGCTGATGACAACTGACATTATATACTGGTGAGAGGAAAATTATCCCTAGTGACTACGTTTCGAGGTTACATCATCAGTGAACACACACCTTTGGCGAGGATGTGTCACTAGGAGTACAATCTTGTCGAGAACCTTCTTACTCGAAAGAAGTTTTCACATTCCCAGCGGCTTTGGTTCTGGAAGGATGAGATCCCGTGTTTCACCATGACTCTTTCATAGAAACTGCTAATTAGTTCTGATATATATATATATATATATATATATATATATATATATATATATATATATATATATATATATATATATATGTGAATAAGAGCAAGGTTATTAGGTACAGTAGGGTTGAGGGTCAAGTCAATTGGGAGGTGAGTTTGAATGGAGAAAAACTGGAGAAAGTGAAGTGTTTTAGATATCTGGGAGTGGATCTGGCAGCGGATGGAACCATGGAAGCGGAAGTGGATCATAGGGTGGGGGAGGGGGCGAAAATTCTGGGGGCCTTGAAGAATGTGTGGAAGTCGAGAACATTATCTCGGAAAGCAAAAATGGGTATGTTTGAAGGAATAGTGGTTCCAACAATGTTGTATGGTTGCGAGGCGTGGGCTATGGATAGAGTTGTGCGCAGGAGGATGGATGTGCTGGAAATGAGATGTTTGAGGACAATGTGTGGTGTGAGGTGGTTTGATCGAGTGAGTAACGTAAGGGTAAGAGAGATGTGTGGAAATAAAAAGAGCGTGGTTGAGAGAATAGAAGAGGGTGTTTTGAAGTGGTTTGGGCACATGGAGAGAATGAGTGAGGAAAGATTGACCAAGAGGATATATGTGTCGGAGGTGGAGGGAACGAGAAGAGGGAGACCAAATTGGAGGTGGAAAGATGGAGTGAAAAAGATTTTGTGTGATCGGGGCCTGAACATGCAGGACGGTGAAAGGAGGGCAAGAATAGAGTGAATTGGAGCGATGTGGTATACCGGGGTTGACGTGCTGTCAGTGGATTGAATCAAGGTATGTGAAGCGTCTGGGGTAAACCATGGAAAGCTGTGTAGGTATGTATATTTGCGTGTGTGGACGTATGTATATACATGTGTATGGGGGGGGGGTTGGGCCATTTCTTTCGTCTGTTTCCTTGCGCTACCTCGCAAACGCGGGAGACAGCGACAAAGTATAATAAAATAAAAATAAATAATATATATATATATATATATATATATATATATATATATATATATATATATATATATATATATATATATATATATTATCTTGTGGAGGCTAAGGTGAAGATTAGTATGGGTTTTCAGAAAAGAAGAGTGAATGTTGGGGTGAAGAAGGTGGTGAGAGTAAGTGAGCTTGGGAAGGAGACCTGTGTGAGGAAGTACCAGGAGAGACTGTGTACAGAATGGAAAAAGGTGAGAACAATGGAAGTAAGGGGAGTGGGGGAGGAATGGGATGTATTTAGGGAATCAGTGATGGATTGCGCAAAAGATGCTTGTGGCATGAGAAGAGTGGGAGGTGGGCTGTTTAGAAAGGGTAGTGAGTGGTGGGATGAAGAAGTAAGAGTATTAGTGAAAGAGAAGAGAGAGGCATTTGGACGATTTTTGCAGGGAAAAAATGCAATTGAGTGGGAGAAGTATAAAAGAAAGAGACAGGAGGTCAAGAGAAAGGTGCAAGAGGTGAAAAAAAGGGCAAATGAGAGTTGGGGTGAGAGACTATCAGTAAATTTTAGGGAGAATAAAAAGATGTTCTGGAAGGAGGTAAATAGGGTGCGTAAGACAAGGGAGCAAATGGGAACTTCAGTGAAGAGCGTAAATGGGGAGGTGATAACAAGTAGTGATGTGAGAAGGAGATGGAATGAGTATTTTGAAGGTTTGTTGAATGTGTCTGATGACAGAGTGGCAGATATAGGGTGTTTGGGTCGAGGTGGTGTGCAAAGTGAGAGGGTTAGGGAAAATGATTTGGTAAACAGAGAAGAGGTAGTAAAAGCTTTGCGGAAGATGAAAGCCGGCAAGGCAGCAGGTTTGGATGGTATTGCAGTGGAATTTATTAAAAAAGGGGGTGACTGTATTGTTGACTGGTTGGTAAGGTTATTTAATGTATGTATGACTCATGGTGAGGTGCCTGAGGATTGGCGGAATGCGTGCATAGTGCCATTGTACAAAGGCAAAGGGGATAAGAGTGAGTGCTCAAATTACAGAGGTATAAGTTTGTTGAGTATTCCTGGTAAATTATATGGGAGGGTATTGATTGAGAGGGTGAAGGCAGGTACAGAGCATCAGATTGGGGAAGAGCAGTGTGGTTTCAGAAGTGGTAGAGGATGTGTGGATCAGGTGTTTGCTTTGAAGAATGTATGTGAGAAATACTTAGAAAAGCAAATGGATTTGTATGTAGCATTTATGGATCTGGAGAAGGCATATGATAGAGTTGATAGAGATGCTCTGTGGAAGGTATTAAGAATATATGGTGTGGGAGGCAAGTTGTTAGAAGCAGTGAAAAGTTTTTATCGAGGATGTAAGGCATGTGTACGTGTAGGAAGAGAGGAAAGTGATTGGTTCTCAGTGAATGTAGGTTTGCGGCAGGGGTGTGTGATGTCTCCATGGTTGTTTAATTTGTTTATGGATGGGGTTGTTAGGGAGGTAAATGCAAGAGTTTTGGAAAGAGGGGCAAGTATGAAGTCTGTTGGGGATGAGAGAGCTTGGGAAGTGAGTCAGTTGTTGTTCGCTGATGATACAGCGCTGGTGGCGGATTCATGTGAGAAACTGCAGAAGCTGGTGACGGAGTTTGGTAAAGTGTGTGGAAGAAGAAAGTTAAGAGTAAATGTGAATAAGAGCAAGGTTATTAGGTACAGTAGGGTTGAGGGTCAAGTCAATTGGGAGGTGAGTTTGAATGGAGAAAAACTGGAGGAAGTGAAGTGTTTTAGATATCTGGGAGTGGATTTGTCAGCGGATGGAACCATGGAAGCGGAAGTGGATCATAGGGTGGGGGAGGGGGCGAAAATTTTGGGAGCCTTGAAAAATGTGTGGAAGTCGAGAACATTATCTCGGAAAGCAAAAATGGGTATGTTTGAAGGAATAGTGGTTCCAACAATGTTGTATGGTTGCGAGGCGTGGGCTATGGATAGAGTTGTGCGCAGGAGGATGGATGTGCTGGGAATGAGATGTTTGAGGACAATGTGTGGTGTGAGGTGGTTTGATCGAGTAAGTAACGTAAGGGTAAGAGAGATGTGTGGAAATAAAAAGAGCGTGGTTGAGAGAGCAGAAGAGGGTGTTTTGAAATGGTTTGGGCACATGGAGAGAATGAGTGAGGAAAGATTGACCAAGAGGATATATGTGTCGGAGGTGGAGGGAACGAGGAGAAGAGGGAGACCAAATTGGAGGTGGAAAGATGGAGTGAAAAGGATTTTGTGTGATCGGGGCCTGAACATGCAGGAGGGTGAAAGGAGGGCAAGGAATAGAGTGAATTGGAGCGATGTGGTATACAGGGGTTGACGTGCTGTCAGTGGATTGAATCAAGGCATGTGAAGCGTCCGGGGTAAACCATGGAAAGCTGTGTAGGTATGTATATTTGCGTGTGTGGACGTGTGTATGTACATGTGTATGGGGGGGGGGTTGGGCCATTTCTTTCGTCTGTTTCCTTGCGCTACCTCGCAACCGCGGGAGACAGCGACGAGGTATAAAAAAAAAAAAAAAATCTATATATATATATATATATATATATATATATATATATATATAACGCCGTCTCCCGCGTTAGCGAGGTAGCGCAAGGAAACAGATTAAAGAATGGCCCAACCCACCCACATACACATGTATATACATAAACGCTCATACACGCACATACACACACACACACACACACACACATATATATATATATATATATATATATATATATATATATATATATATATATATATATATATTTATATTTTTTTATTATTTATGGAAAAAGGTGAGAACAATGGAAGTAAGGGGAGTGGGGGAGGAATGGGATGTATTTAGGGAATCGGTGATGGATTGCGCAAAAGATGCTTGTGGCATGAGAAGAGTGGGAGGTGGGTTGATTAGAAAGGGTAGTGAGTGGATGGATGAAGAAGTAAGAGTATTAGTGAAAGAGAAGAGAGAGGCATTTGGACGATTTTTGCAGGGAAAAAATGCAATTGAGTGGGAGATGTATAAAAGAAAGAGACAGGAGGTCAAGAGAAAGGTGCAAGAGGTGAAAAAAAGGGCAAATGAGAGTTGGGGTGAGAGAGTATCATTAAATTTTAGGGAGAATAATAAGATGTTCTGGAAGGAGGTAAATAAAGTGCGTAAGACAAGGGAGCAAATGGGAACTGCGGTGAAGGGCGCAAGTGGGGAGGTGATAACAAGTAGTGGTGATGTGAGAAGGAGATGGAGTGAGTATTTTGAAGGTTTGTTGAATGTGTTTGATGATAGAGTGGCAGATATAGGGTGTTTTGGTCGAGGTGGTGTGCAAAGTGAGAGGGTTAGGGAAAATGATTTGGTAAACAGAGAAGAGGTAGTGGAAGCTTTGCGGAAGATGAAAGCCGGCAAGGCAGCAGGTTTGGATGGTATTGCAGTGGAATTTATTAAAAAAGGGGGTGACTGTATTGTTGACTGGTTGGTAAGGTTATTTAATGTATGTATGACTCATGGTGAGGTGCCTGAGGATTGGCGGAATGCGTGCATAGTGCCATTGTACAAAGGCAAAGGGGATAAGAGTGAGTGCTCAAATTACAGAGGTATAAGTTTGTTGAGTATTCCTGGTAAATTATATGGGAGGGTATTGATTGAGAGGGTGAAGGCATGTACAGAGCATCAGATTGGGGAAGAGCAGTGTGGTTTCAGAAGTGGTAGAGGATGTGTGGATCAGGTGTTTGCTTTGAAGAATGTATGTGAGAAATACTTAGAAAAGCAAATGGATTTGTATGTAGCATTTATGGATCTGGAGAAGGCATATGATAGAGTTGATAGAGATGCTCTGTGGAAGGTATTAAGAATATATGGTGTGGGAGGAAAGTTGTTAGAAGCAGTGAAAAGTTTTCATCGAGGATGTAAGGCATGTGTACGTGTAGGAAGAGAGGAAAGTGATTGGTTCTCAGTGAATGTAGGTTTGCGGCAGGGGTGTGTGATGTCTCCATGGTTGTTTAATTTGTTTATGGATGGGGTTGTTAGGGAGGTAAATGCAAGAGTTTTGGAAAGAGGGGCAAGTATGAAGTCTGTATATATGTATATATATATATATATATATATATATATATATATATATATATATATATATATATATATATATATATATTCCTGTGAGTCCACGGGGAAAATGAAACACGAAAAGTTCTTAAGTGCACTTTCGTGTAATAATCACATCATCAGGGACGCCAGGACGCTAGGACGCCATTTGGTAAACATGTTTACCAAATGGCGTCCTAGCTTCGTCTCTTCGATGTATATCAACTGACTGTTATACTTGTCTCTTGTGTCTCCCCTGATGATGTGATTATTACACGAAAGTGCACTTGGGAACTTTTCGTGTTTCATTTTCCCCGTGGACTCATAGGAATATCTTGATCACGCGTAAAACTGTGATCCTTTCCAACATATATATATATATATATATATATATATATATATATATATATATATATATATATATATATATATATATCCTCCCCTTCCGTAAAGATTTCTTAAACAACACTCATCAAATATAGACATTTAAGAGCAGTACAATCCTACTGAATACCGATCAACTTCGGAGGTGATCCATTCAATTCTTCACTGAAATTTGATGCGAAATTCTTAAGTCATTACAACCCGAAGATTTCGAAGAAAAAATTCATATGATCATACTGAACTGTCTGATTCTCGTGACCAATACAATATTCTGCCTTCCATCAATCCATCGAAGAGAAAAGGCATTAGAAAATCCAGTTCTTTCCATTGTTTTAAGTCGAGATTTTCCTTTAGCCCAAGGTTTATGAGACCTAAAACTTGGTGAGCAAACTGATAAAAACAAGAAAGTTAAGAAACTTTGAGGATTCTTCGTCAATCAAAACATTACAGTTGTATACCCCCTACCACCATCATATCTGAGACTCGCTAAGTGTTCATGTTTATACTAGAGGCAGACCACGTACATCCACCCTGCAGGTTATCTCATGTATGTGAGGCTGGTTGGCACACATCCAGGGTCCCCGAGCCGCAAGCGTTTCGTCCACCCGACGACCCTGGACGGCTTCCTGCATGCACTGCAGGATATCAGCTTTAAAACGAAAATAATGAAGAGTCCTCCATGAGCAGAGGAGGCAAAGTAGGGTGAAGGGAAATACACGTAGGATTTGGGAAGGAAACAGAAAATGTGGGGAATATAGAATAGCAATAGGAAGTACTGTTGTACTGTTGTGTGCAGGAGTGTACCAAGCTTCGAAAAGGCAGAACCAACAATAACATTGTAGTGTGAATGTATTGAAAATGCCAGATACTAGCAAGGGAAGGGTGGAAGGCCACAGCGAAAGAACACCTCCCCCTGATTCTCTGACAGTGTAAAGTTCATGACTGTGGCCAGCGGATGGCTTGGCCTTGTCAGCCGACACAGTATATGGTCAACAGGACGAAAAAAAAAGAAATAAGAACAGCTTTTCCAACCCACTTGTATTCCACTGATGGTTGTTCGATCGCATCTGCACTGCAGACCTACACCCTGGACCAACGTAACCTCTCGAGCCCTACACACACAGACCAACATAATTTCGAGTTTATCTTCCTCTCTCCCTCTCTCGTCCTCACCCTGGTTATCTGGGTTACCTCAACTCCTCCGGGAACCTCCATTCTTTTCACACGCATTTCTTGTTGTGTAAGCAGACGGCAATTGCTTCCCTTGCGCGACTGAAAGGCAGAATTCTTTACAGTTCCTCCAGGTCAGCTGTCGCGTCTGCGACACACACCAGCGGAAAGACTCACGTTCACTGAAAAATATCTTAGGAATATTCCACAGGAATCCCTCTACACTGACGAAGGATACTGATGCATACAACGTATCATCTTTACGTCCATGTACCAGATACGTCCCTCTTTTTTTTTTATCATTTTCCAATCTTACGTTTCCCCTCGCGAGAGGTAGGTGACTCTTGTAAATACTGCAGTCTAAAGTCTTACGAGTGTTAGTGAGGTCTCGCCACCAACTGACAATGCAGCACAGATGACGGTGCCTACGTGTACTCAGTGTTGGTCAGGATGGCATCAAGCCAGAACTTGTGATCCCAGGTCGCCCAGCGTGTCCCGTCGCGTCACAACACGCTTGCCAGCCAGCCAGCCAGGGCCTCCGCGGGTAACCTCCGCTGGCACAAAGAACGCAGGCGATCTCTGAATCCATGATGAACTAAAGGCTTAATTGCAGCAAATATACACTGCTTCCGGCTCAGGACGGAGGTGAACCATAAATGTAAACCACTGAATCGTTAAAAGTGTTTGATCCGTTCAAACTATGTAAAGATTACAAAAGGATTACTTTCTAGTGGGTTTTAGTCTTGTTAACTGTTCAAATCCTGTGATGCGTTGCTTCCCTCTATCAATCGTTAATCCCAAACACTAGTAAAGTTGTGTCTAATATCCAAAACCTGAGGTCACACTTACACTACATACTTATAAGGCTTCACTTAAAATGACCATCATCGTTTCACTAAATTATTCCATTGTTTTTGTTTTAACGAATATTAACTGTAAACGGTCAGAGGACTCAATTCACCTGTCTTAAAGTACGTTTATATACATGAGTGATAATAAATGGAGAAGAACTTCTGTTTTAATCACGTTTATAGCTACAATAACTCAGGACTACCCTTAAGTCAACACGGATGCTGAAAACTGCAATAATGATAATATTCTGTTTAAGAACTTCAGTGACTGGCAGTCCACTTCAAGTTACTCTACACAGAGCACACGCGTTGGAGGTGGTGTCAGGCATACTATGTTTAGCCTTGTTAGTCGTATCTTAAACTGGGCTGTTCTACACCTCGTTGGCAGACTGGACAATGAACGACCGAGAGAGAGAGAGAGAGAGAGAGAGAGAGAGAGAGAGAGAGAGAGAGAGAAAACATACATACTACATGACTAGAGAAGAGAACAATACTTGACGAAGTACTGAAACATTATTAGACAACACTGGGGTTGGGTCAAAACAGTGAAATGAATCAGAACGATCCCAGACATTGACACTCAACCTGCCCGTAATTATTTGATGACACGCACTGTCGACATGGAAATGTTACGACCTTTGGGGATACAGACAGGTCATAAGCTGTGACCGACTCCCAGCGCTCCCTTCAGCCTATATATCTCACCCACTTCTTGATATTACAGGCGTACGCTGCTGAAGGCAGCGGAACCCTGAGACCAACACCCGAACAGTCTCCCATCCTACACTTTGTGTGATCATAACACTATACCGTCTGGCCAGTAATGAGTTCGAACCAGTAATGACTCTGAACTTAAATGAGCTTTCGCTTCTAATTATCAACACATTTTTCCTGAGCATATTAAAACAGAGATACTGACATAAAAGTTTATGATATGACTTAATTTACCCGTAATCGCACCAGACAATGAATTAGGCGAAAGACAAATCAAGCCCAATTATAAGACAATATGATGATCACTTCTTTCTGAATATTGCAATAACAGTAATAGAGATTTGAAGAGCTTAAGGCGAAGGTTAGATTGGAGGGATACTATACACATTTCGTTAAATGATGTTCTTACGACCATAATCACCAAGAAAGAAAATAATAAACCACATAAGAACGTCATAACCATCTAATTCCCACTTTTTCATGGACCGTATTACCCATCTCTCACTTATGTTTTACTGGTGTTATCGGACTCCACCCGTGCGAGGATACACCACGAGTGAAAATTCACCTCTGGCAAAGATGTTATCTTTGACGGTACAGTCTCGTCAAAAGAGCTTCTCAAAGGAAGTATACACTTCCCTGCTACTGGAAGTAACGCAGTCTTGGGCAGTAGTCACCTTCAGAAAGGTCCTGGGTAACACCAGAAGTCTGTCATAGGAATAGGTCACAGGGTGCGGGGGGAGTAATTATAACACACACACACACACACACACACACACACACACACACAAGTGTGTAGGTGAAGCGTCAAGACGCCATTATCCAACACGAAATGATGTTTATCTTATCTTATCTTACCGTACCGTTGATATGACAAGATTCACGATGGCGTGAAGTTTAAGGTGGTAATCATACACTGGAACTGTCATAGGAATAACCCACTACTTCTGATCGAGGTCCTGAAACCTCGCGAATCGATCATGAGTTACCTGGCTGCCATACAGATGATCCGGGATCGATTCCCGGGATATGGTGGTAAATAGTTTACATTAAATATCATGAGTTCCTTATATGGTTAATATCTATCTATCTATCTATATGCATACATATACATATATATATATATATATATATATATATATATATATATATATATATATATATATATATATATTTCTTCATATACTGTTTGCCATTTCCCGCTTTACCGAGGTAGCGTTAAGAACAGAGGTTTGAGCCTTTGAGGGAATATCCTTATATATATATATATATATATATATATATATATATATATATATATATATATATATATATCCCTGGGGATAGGGGAGAAAGAATACTTCCCACGTATTCCCTGCGTGTCGTAGAAGGCGACTAAAAGGGGAGGGAGCGGGGGGCTGGAAATCCTCCCCTCTCAATTTTTTAAATTTTCCAAAAGAAGGAACAGAGAAGGGGGCCAGGTGAGGATATTCCCTCAATGGCCCAGTCAACTGTTCTTAACGCTACCTCGCTAACGCGGGAAATGGCGAATAGTTTGAAAAAAAAAAATATATATATATATATATATATATATATATATATATATATATATATATATATATATATATATATATATATCTTGTTATCACCTCCCCATTTGCGCCCTTCACTGAAGTTCCCATTTGCTCCCTTGTCTTACGCACTTTATTTACCTCCTTCCAGAACATCTTTTATTCTCCCTAAAATTTAATGATACTCTCTCACCCCAACTCTCATTTGCCCTTTTTTTCACCTCTTGCACCTTTCTCTTGACCTCCTGTCTCTTTTATACATCTCCCACTCAATTGCATTTTTTCCCTGCAAAAATCGTCCAAATGCCTCTCTCTTCTCTTTCACTAATACTCTTACTTCTTCATCCCACCACTCACTACCCTTTCTAATCAACCCACCTCCCACTCTTCTCATGCCACAGGCATCTTTTGCGCAATCCATCACTGATTCCCTAAATACATCCCATTCCTCCCCCACTCCCCTTACTTCCATTGTTCTCACCTTTTTCCATTCTGTATTCAGTCTCTCCTGGTACTTCCTCACACAGGTCTCCTTCTCAAGCTCACTTACTCTCACCACCCTCTTCACCCCAACACATGGAGTGAGTATTTCGAAGGTTTGTTGAATGTGTTTGATGATAGAGTGGCAGATATAGGGTGTTTTGGTCGAGGTGGTGTGCAAAGTGAGAGGGTTAGGGAAAATGATTTGGTAAACAGAGAAGAGGTAGTGAAAGCTTTGCGGAAGATGAAAGCCGGCAAGGCAGCAGGTTTGGATGGTATTGCAGTGGAGTTTATTAAAAAAGGGGGTGACTGTATTGTTGACTGGTTGGTAAGGTTATTTAATGTATGTATGACTCATGGTGAGGTGCCTGAGGATTGGCGGAATGCGTGCATAGTGCCATTGTACAAAGGCAAAGGGGATAAGAGTGAGTGCTCAAATTACAGAGGTATAAGTTTGTTGAGTATTCCTGGTAAATTATATGGGAGGGTATTGAATGAGAGGGTGAAGGCATGTACAGAGCATCAGATTGGGGAGGACAGTGTGGTTTCAGAAGTGGTAGAGGATGTGTGGATCAGGTGTTTGCTTTGAAGAATGTATGTGAGAAATACTTAGAAAAGCAAATGGATTTGTATGTAGCATTTATGGATCTGGAGAAGGCATATGATAGAGTTGATAGAGATGCACTGTGGAAGGTATTAAGAATATATGGTGTGGGAGGAAAGTTGTTAGAAGCAGTGAAAAGTTTTTATCGAGGATGTAAGGCATGTGTACGTGTAGGAAGAGAGGAAAGTGATTGGTTCTCAGTGAATGTAGGTTTGCGGCAGGGGTGTGTGATGTCTCCATGGTTGTTTAATTTGTTTATGGATGGGGTTGTTAGGGAGGTAAATGCAAGAGTTTTGGAAAGAGGGGCAAGTATGAAGTCTGTTGGGGATGAGAGAGCTTGGGAAGTGAGTCAGTTGTTGTTCGCTGATGACACAGCGCTGGTGGCTGATTCATGTGTGAAACTGCAGAAGCTGGTCACTGAGTTTGGTAAAGTGTGTGGAAGAAGAAAGTTAAGAGTAAATGTGAATAAGAGCAAGGTTATTAGGTACAGTAGGGTTGAGGGTCAAGTCAATTGGGAGGTGAGATTGAATGGAGAAAAACTGGAGGAAGTGAAGTGTTTTAGATATCTGGGAGTGGATCTGGCAGCTGATGGAACCATGGAAGCGGAAGTTGATCATAGGGTGGGGGAGGGGGCGAAAATTCTGGGGGCCTTGAAGAATGTGCGGAAGTCGAGAACATTATCTCGGAAAGCAAAAATGGGTATGTTTGAAGGAATAGTGGTTCCAACAATGTTGTACGGTTGCGAGGCGTGGGCTATGGATAGAGTTGTGCGCAGGAGGATGGATGTGCTGGAAATGAGATGTTTGAGGACAATGTGTGGTGTGAGGTGGTTTGATCGAGTGAGTAACGTAAGAGTAAGAGAGATGTGTGGAGATAGAAAGAGCGTGGTTGAGAGAGCAGAAGAGGGTGTTTTGAAGTGGTTTGGGCACATGGAGAGGATGAGTGAGGAAAGATTGACCAAGAGGATATATGTGTCGGAGGTGGAGGGAACAAGGAGAAGAGGGAGACCAAATTGGAGGTGGAAAGATGGAGTGAAAAAGATTTTGTATGATCGGGGCCTGAACATGCAGGAGGGTGAACGGAGGGCAAGGAATAGAGTGAATTGGAGCGATGTGGTATACCGGGGCTGACGTGCTGTCAGTGGATTGAATCAAGGCATGTGAAGCGTCTATGGTAAACCATGGAAAGCTGTGTAGGTATGTATATTTGCGTGTGTGGACGTATGTATATACATGTGTATGGGGGGGGGGGGTTGGGCCATTCCTTTCGTCTGTTTCCTTGCGCTACCTCGCAAACGCGGGAGACAGCGACAAAGTATAAAAAAAAAAGAAAAAAAAAAATTATATATATATATATATATATATATATATATATATATATATATATATATATATATATATATACGTGTGTGTGTGTACGTGTAGGAAGAGAGGAAAGTGATTGGTTCTCAGTGAATGTAGGTTTGCGGCAGGGGTGTGTGATGTCTCCATGGTTGTTTAATTTGTTTATGGATGGGGTTGTTAGGGAGGTAAATGCAAGACTTTTGGAAAGGGGGGCAAGTATGAAGTCTGTTGGGGATGAGAGAGCTTGGGAAGTGAGTCAGTTGTTGTTCGCTGATGATACAGCGCTGGTGGCTGATTCATGTGAGAAACTGCATATTTTATATTTTTTTATTATACTTTGTCGCTGTCTCCCGCGTTTGCGAGGTAGCGCAAGGAAACAGACGAAAGAAATGCCCCCCCCCATACACATGTATATACATACGTCCACACACGCAAATATACATACCTACACAGCTTTCCATGGCTTACCCCAGACGCTTCACATGCCTTGATTCAATCCACTGACAGCACGTCAACCCCGGTATACCACATCGCTCCAATTCACTCTATTCCTTGCCCTCCTTTCACCCTCCTGCATGTTCAGGGCCCGATCACACAAAATCTTTTTCACTCCATCTTTCCACCTCCAATTTGGTCTCACTCTTCTCCTTGTTCCCTCCACCTCCGACACATATATCCTCTTGGTCAATCTTTCCTCACTCATCCTCTCCATGTGCCCAAACCACTTCAAAACACCCTCTTCTGCTCTCTCAACCACGCTCTTTTTATTTCCACACATCTCTCTTAACCTTACGTTACTCACTCGATCAAACCACCTCACACCACACATTGTCCTCAAACATCTCATTTCCAGCACATCCATCCTCCTGCGCACAACTCTATCCATAGCCCACGCCTCGCAACCATACAACATTGTTGGAACCACTATTCCTTCAAACATACCCATTTTTGCTTTCCGAGATAATGTTCTCGACTTCCACACATTCTTCAAGGCTCCCAGAATTTTCGCCCCCTCCCCCATCCTATGATCCACTTCCGCTTCCATGGTTCCATCCGCTGCCAGATCCACTCCCAGATATCTAAAACACTTTACTTCCTCCAGTTTTTCTCCATTCAAACTCACCTCCCAATTGACTTGACCCTCAACCCTACTGTACCTAATAACCTTGCTCTTATTCACATTTACTCTTAACTTTCTTCTTTCACACACTTTACCAAACTCAGTCACCAGCTTCTGCAGTTTCTCACATGAATCAGCCACCAGCGCTGTATCATCAGCGAACAACAACTGACTCACTTCCCAAGCTCTCTCATCCCCAACAGACTTCATACTTGCCCCTCTTTCCAAAACTCTTGCATTCACCTCCCTAACAACCCCATCCATAAACAAATTAAACAACCATGGAGACATCACACACCCCTACCGCAAACCTACATTCACTGAGAACCAATCACTTTCCTCTCTTCCTACACGTACACATGCCTTACATCCTCGATAAAAACTTTTCACTGCTTCTAACAACTTGCCTCCCACACCATATATTCTTAATACCTTCCACAGAGCATCTCTATCAACTCTATCATATGCCTTCTCCAGATCCATAAATGCTACATACAAATCCATTTGCTTTTCTAAGTATTTCTCACATACATTCTTCAAAGCAAACACCTGATCCACACATCCTCTACCACTTCTGAAACCACACTGCTCTTCCCCAATCTGATGCTCTGTACATGCCTTTACCCTCTCAATCAATACCCTCCCATATAATTTACCAGGAATACTCAACAAACTTATACTTCTGTAATTTGAGCACTCACTCTTATCCCCTTTGCCTTTGTACAATGGCACTATGCACGCATTCCGCCAATCCTCAGGCACCTCACCATGAGTCATACATACATTAAATAACCTTACCAACCAGTCAACAATACAGTCACCCCCTTTTTTAATAAATTCCACTGCAATACCATCCAAACCTGCTGCCTTGCCGGCTTTTATCTTCCGCAAAGCTTTCACTACCTCTTCTCTGTTTACCAAATCATATATATATATATAGATATATATATATATATATATATATATATATATATATATATATATATATATATATATATATATATGTGTGTGTGTGTGTGTGTGTGTGTGTGTGTATAGATAGATAGGTAGACAGATATCAACCATGTAATGTATGGCAGCCAGGTAACTCGTGTGATCGATTCTCGAGGTCAAGGAACCTTAGTAAATCACAGGTAGAGGGATATACACACACAACAGTGTCTATATATGTACACCTTGCTTGAGGTCTGTCCCCGGGAAACCAGGACGACCTGTATACGGCTCTTTCCCTTATGTTTGGTACCTCACCAGTCTCACCAGAGGCCATGAAGAGCATAAGGAAAAGCTTTATTGGCAACGTCTTACCATAGTGTTTACTAGGTAATATATGGTCGTTCGCAGTTCCTGACGCCGTGGCAACTGCCTGTGAGGGCGATGGTTATCGCCAAAGCAACGACAAGGAACAGCGTTAGAAACATAATCGGTGACAATACCATGGCATAGAATATTACGTTACTTAAAGAATAATTTTCAATTAAAAGAATTACGCTTCTTAAAGAATAATTTTCAGCACAGATATTATTACGTTACTTAGAATATAATTTTCAATACAGAAATTAATTTACTTGAAGAATAATATTTTGTTCAGTAAACTAATTCATATACACTTTAAGATAAGTACAGACTAATTTCACGGTTATTTTTACATGCCTATGATGACGCAATTAACCTAATAGAGAGACCTCATCTACGAGTGTTTCCGATGAAATCCAACCTAAAGTTAGGACTAGCGCGTAGATCTCACCGCAGGGAAATACAATTACGAAGAACGAGTCGTGTGACCTATATGTAGTCAAAAGTTATATACAAGATGGAGAGATGGTGTGTCTGGGGACTGAAGCACTAACAACCCACGTGTGGGTGAGACAGAAAGAAAAGACAGCATCATGAGCGACAGGTGCGATACTTGACAGCCACTTTAGTGGCTGTCTGTGTCCTATTAGAGAGAGAGAGAGAGAGAGAGAGAGAGAGAGAGAGAGAGAGAGAGAGAGAGAGGAAAAGCAGATCAATGAGGTTAGACAGCACTGCATAAGTGGACTCCCGTGGTATGGCGGTTAGCTGTCTTGACCGTGACGCATTCACTTGCCACCCAGGGAGGAGCACTTGCGTTCGAATCCTGGTTGCGGAAGTCGGTCCACAGTCAACCCAGATGTTCACCCACCCCTCAGGCTACGGTGAAATCCAGCCAAAAAAGTCAAGACTAGCGCGTAGAGCTCGCCGCAGGGAAAAAAAACAATTACGAGGGACGAGTCGTGTGACTTCCATGTACTCAAGTGTTATATACGAGAGGGAGAGATTGTATATAGCGTTTATGAGATGGCCATGACTGGGGCCTCAGTTGCCCGTGATGTCTCGGCTTACATAAAAGCAGAAAAAAAAGGCGTGTATAAATATCACCAGATCTCAGGGATGTACACGAGTTCTCGCCGAGTTCCTCAGTAGGACCCAAACACACCTAAGCCGAAGTTAACACAATTTTTAAGTCCTGACCAAAATGATGTTGTGATCACCAAGCAGCGCAAAGAAACTCGTGGTTCATAATATGCAAATATTAGCAGTCTGTACGAAAGCTAACAACACTTGGTCATGTTATGAATGAGAGTAACATAAATAACTCTCAAGCAAAGATAAAAATAAGGTTAAACAGGTTATGATTGACTTACATATGGTTTATACTCGCAATGATTGATTATATTGTACAAGATTTTTTTAATTACTGACGCGCGAATTACTGGTGCATTACTTTTTTGGGGGGTGGGTGGTATTTAAGTAATTAAAAAATGTGACTTTATATTCTCTTTCATTTTCTAATTTGCCGTTTTCTGTACCACTGACGCAAACATTAATAACGTCCTTTGTGCGGCAGACTGGCGAAGTCGCTTCATTGTTTTCGTCGCTTAACGCAGAGAAGGCCTTCAGAAGCACCCGTCATTTACATATTACTCATTAGTGACTCGCACACATCCCTCCAGATTTGTTAATGAAACGTTCGGTCATGCGACGAATCATGAATCTCTAAACAGGTCTCGTGCATGAGAGATGACGCAAGAGCCCGAGAGAGAGAGAGAGAGAGAGAGAGAGAGGAGAGAGAGAGAGAGAGAAAACATACATACTACATGACTAGAGAAGAGAACAATACTTGACGAAGTACTGAAACATTATTAGACAACACTGGGGTTGGGTCAAAACAGTGAAATGAATCAGAACGATCCCAGACATTGACACTCAACCTGCCCGTAATTATTTGATGACACGCATTGTCGACATGGAAATGTTACGACCTTTGGGGATACAGACAGGTCATAAGCTGTGACCGACTCCCAGCGCTCCCTTCAGCCTATATATCTCACCCACTTCTTGATATTACAGGCGTACGCTGCTGAAGGCAGCGGAACCCTGAGACCAACACCCGAACAGTCTCCCATCCTACACTTTGTGTGATCATAACACTATACCGTCTGGCCAGTAATGAGTTCGAACCAGTAATGACTCTGAACTTAAATGAGCTTTCGCTTCTAATTATCAACACATTTTTCCTGAGCATATTAAAACAGAGATACTGACATAAAAGTTTATGATATGACTTAATTTACCCGTAATCGCACCAGACAATGAATTAGGCGAAAGACAAATCAAGCCCAATTATAAGACAATATGATGATCACTTCTTTCTGAATATTGCAATAACAGTAATAGAGATTTGAAGAGCTTAAGGCGAAGGTTAGATTGGAGGGATACTATACACATTTCGTTAAATGATGTTCTTACGACCATAATCACCAAGAAAGAAAATAATAAACCACATAAGAACGTCATAACCATCTAATTCCCACTTTTTCATGGACCGTATTACCCATCTCTCACTTATGTTTTACTGGTGTTACCGGACTCCACCCGTGCGAGGATACACCACGAGTGAAAATTCACCTCTGGCAAAGATGTTATCTTTGACGGTACAGTCTCGTCAAAAGAGCTTCTCAAAGGAAGTATACACTTCCCTGCTACTGGAAGTAACGCAGTCTTGGGCAGTAGTCACCTTCAGAAAGGTCCTGGGTAACACCAGAAGTCTGTCATAGGAATAGGTCACAGGGTGCGGGGGGAGTAATTATAACACACACACACACACACACACACACACACACACACACACAAGTGTGTAGGTGAAGCGTCAAGACGCCATTATCCAACACGAAATGATGTTTATCTTATCTTATCTTACCGTACCGTTGATATGACAAGATTCACGATGGCGTGAAGTTTAAGGTGGTAATCATACACTGGAACTGTCATAGGAATAACCCACTACTTCTGTTCGAGGTCCTGAAACCTCGCGAATCGATCATGAGTTACCTGGCTGCCATATAGATGATCCGGGATCGATTCCCGGGATATGGTGGTAAATAGTTTACATTAAATATCATGAGTTCCTTACATGGTTAATATCTATCTATCTATCTATATACATACATATACATATATATATATATATATATATATATATATATATATATATATATATATATATATATATATTTCTTCATATACTGTTTGCCATTTCCCGCTTTACCGAGGTAGCGTTAAGAACAGAGGTTTGAGCCTTTGAGGGAATATCCTTATATATATATATATATATATATATATATATATATATATATATATATATATATATATATATATATATATATATATATATATATATATCCTTATATATATATATATATATATATATATATATATATATATATATATATATATATATATATATATATATATATATATTTATCCCTGGGGATAGGGGAGAAAGAATACTTCTCACGTAGTCCCTGCGTGTCGTAGAAGGCGACTAAAAGGGAAGGGAGCGGGGGGCTGGAAATCCTCCCCTCTCGTTTTTTAATTTTCCAAAAGAAGGAACAGAGAAGGGGGCCAGGTGAGGATATTCCCTCAAAGGCTCAGTCCTCTGTTCCTAACGCTACCTCGCTAACGCGGGAAATGGCGAATAGTATGAAAAAAAAAAAAAAAAATATATATATATATATATATATATATATATATATATATATATATATATATATATATGTGTGTGTGTGTGTGTGTGTGTGTGTGTGTGTGTGCGAGTGTATGTGTGTGTGCTTGTGTGTGTGTATAGATAGATAGGTAGACAGATATCAACCATGTAATGTATGGCAGCCAGGTAACTCGTGTGATCGATTCTCGAGGTCAAGGAACCTTAGTAAATCAGAGGTAGAGGGATATACACACACAACAGTGTCTATATATGTACACCTTGCTTGAGGTCTGTCCCCGGGAAACCAGGACGACCTGTATACGGCTCTTTCCCTTATGTTTGGTACCTCACCAGTCTCACCAGAGGCCATGAAGAGCATAAGGAAAACTTTATTGGCAACGTCTTACCATAGTGTTTACTAGGTAATCTATGGTCGTTCGCAGTTCCTGACGCCTTGGCAACTGCCTGTGAGGGCGATGGTTATCGCCAAAGCAACGACAAGGAACAGCGTCAGAAACATAATCGTGTGACAATACCATGGCATAGAATATTACGTTACTTAAAGAATAATTTTCAATTAAAAGAATTACGCTTCTTAAAGAATAATTTTCAGCACAGATATTATTACGTTACTTAGAAAATAATTTTCAATACAGAAATTAATTTACTTGAAGAATAATATTTTGTTCAGTAAACTAATTCATATACACTTTAAGATAAGTACAGACTAATTTCACGGTTATTTTTACATGCCTATGATGACGCAATTAGCCTAATAGAGAGACCTCATCTACGAGTGTTTCCGATGAAATCCAACCTAAAGTTAGGACTAGCGCGTAGATCTCACCGCAGGGAAATACAATTACGAAGAACGAGTCGTGTGACCTATATGTAGTCAAAAGTTATATACAAGATGGAGAGATGGTGTGTCTGGGGACTGAAGCACTAACAACCCACGTGTGGGTGAGACAGAAAGAAAAGACAGCATCATGAGCGACAGGTGCGATACTTGACAGCCACTTTAGTGGCTGTCTGTGTCCTATTAGAGAGAGAGAGAGAGAGAGAGAGAGAGAGAGAGAGGAAGAGCAGATCAATGAGGTTAGACAGCACTGCATAAGTGGACTCCCGTGGTATGGCGGTTAGCTGTCTTGACCGTGACGCATTCACTTGCCACCCAGGGAGGAGCACTTGCGTTCGAATCCTGGTAGCAGAAGTCGGTCCACAGTCCACTCAGATGTTCACCCACCCCTCAGACTACGGTGAAATCCAGCCAAAAAAGTCAAGACTAGCGCGTAGAGCTCGCCGCAGGGGAAAAAAACAATTACGAGGGACGAGTCGTGTGACTTCCATGTACTCAAGAGTTATATACGAGAGGGAGAGATTGTATATAGCGTTTATGAGATGGCCATGACTGGGACCTCAGTTGCCCGTGATGTCTCGGCTTACATAAAAGCAGAAAAAAAAGGCGTGTATAAATATCACCAGATCTCAGGGATGTACACGAGTTCTCGCCGAGTTCCTCAGTAGGACCCAAACACACCTAAGCCGAAGTCAACACAATTTTTAAGTCCTGACCAAAATGATGTTGTGATCACCAAGCAGCGCTGGTGGAAACTCGTGGTTCATAATATACAAATACTAGCAGTCTGTACGAAAGCTAACAACACTTGGTCATGTTATGAATGAGAGTAACATAAATAACTATGAAGCAAAGATAAAAATAAGGTTAATCAGGTTATGATTGACTTACATATGGTTTATACTCGCAATGATTGATTATATTGTACAAGATTTTTTTTTGATTACTGACGCGCGAATTACTGGTGCATTATTTAATTTTTTTTGGGGGGGGGTGGTATTTAAGTAATTAAAAAATGTGACTTTATATTCTCTTTCATTTTCTAATTTGCCGTTTTCTGTACCACTGACGCAGACATTAATAACGTCCTTTGTGCGGCAGACTGGCGAAGTCGCTTCATTGTTTTCGTCGCTTAACGCAGAGAAGGCCTTCAGAAGCACCCGTCATTTACATATTACTCATTAGTGACTCGCACACATCCCTCCAGATTTGTTAATGAGACGTTCGGTCATGCGACGAATCATGAATCTCTAAACAGGTCTCGTGCATGAGAGATGACGCAGGAGCCCGAGAGAGAGAGAGAGAGAGAGAGAGAGAGAGAGAGAGAGAGAGAGAGAGAGAGAAAGAGAGAGAGAGAGAGAGCAACATCTGAAGCATCAGCGTCGGGCGCGGCTCCCCACGTCCTCCTTATGGTAGACAACTACTGAGACGAAACCCATGACCCTTTTTTAGCGTTGGTCTTCCTTGACTAACCTAGCAATGCAGAGAATATTGACTGCTCGCACAACTAATTATCGGCTCTACAGACGTGGCGGTTATGCGTTACTGACCATGGTGCACGCACAGGCCACCGCCCAGGGTCGGTCAGGTCTGCATGGATTACATTCCTACCCGCGGCGGTCGGTCCGCAGTCCACCCAGCTGTTCATCGTCCCCTCAGGGTTGATCGATAAAGTGGGTACCTGGTTTAGGATAAGCGCGCGCGCACACACACACACACACACACACACACACACACATATATATATATATATATATATATATATATATATATATATATATATATATATATATATATATATATGCATTAATGAGATGGCCTTCATTAAGCCATTCAGTTGTCCGTGCCGTTTCATTTCAAAGAATGAAAGATAATACGGCTTGATTACTCTTACCACCGCATTAATATAATGGCCCGGATAATGAGTGCATCGCTTTTAAATCAGCGGCAAAGTCAGTAGGCATAACTGTATGCAAATTTGGAAGGGCTTGTATAGAACAGTTAATCACAGATATACATATACATAATACAAATAAGTAAAGAAGGGTTTACCATACAAGACAGCCACATCATTCGGTAAACCGTGTAAATAAAACATTTACAACAATATCTAATACTTCAGACCTTCAGAGATAAAGCGTTCCATTACGTTTAAAGTCATTTTGTTCGTCATCATCGAAAAAACATAAAGAATATCCATAAAACTGTACGAAACTATACAGCAATACATCCTAACTGTGTGCTCCTTAGACTGACGCACCTCCCAAGATGAAGACAGACAGAAAATGACTATCATCTTCCCCCACAAAAATAAAAAAAATAAAATACAAACGACCTTCTCTTGAATATAAGAGCAGTGATATGATTGTGGAGCTGATGCAACGCCTCAGGCTCTGTTTAAGAGCAGTTTAACGCTGTTTCTTGGCACCGAGTCAAGATAGAAGAGACGAAAAACTCCAGCAAGTAAAGCGAGTATCAGTTCAGCTTACGAGTCGTGTTGCCAAGGAAGAATGTGGCAGCGTGTCGTAACCCGAAACACTTCAGTCACCTCAACGTTGGCGTTTACGTAACCCTATTCTCCCGCGTCTCAACTGACTGTCCGCTCACCTCGGCGGCCAGGACCTATTATGTTCGAGAGCATCTGGTATTGTCAGGTCGCCGTTCTCTTTGTCCTTTGGGTTATGCGTCGCACCATAGAATCAATAACGGGTGATACATCGCGTGTACACACTGTAATAACAATGCTATCCCTTTTTTTTTTTATCGGTAAAGATCAATGGTTGGTTGGCTAGGGATTTAGGCCTACCAACAGCTGGGGTTATTAAAGGCCGTCATTTTCCAGCTATAGCCACCATCAGAAACATCATTAAGACCTTCCTCAGGTGTAAAGATTGACTGTATGACCACAAACACCTTCATTATATATGTGGCCTATAGAAGACACAAATGAGCTGCTTGAATTGAACGCAGTCTAGTGTGTGTGTGAGTGTGTGTGTGTGTGTGTGTGTGTGTGTGTGTGTGTAAACGGATTAGCTTACCTATGTAGAAGTGAGAGCGCTGTAAAAGCAATCGTATTCCTTCAGCCTAACGACAGTTGCATGAGAGCAGTGGACGCCTGCCCCAGTGTGTGTGGAGGGGTGGCTGGAGTCTCGTGGGAGACTCATGTTGCAGCAATGCAAGCTGGCTACCCTTAGCCACTCGTCCTGAAATATTCCTCCTTCACCCTTGAAACCTTTCATTCCCTCGTATGGTATTAAGCAAGGGTCTCATTCAATACCCAATGTAAATATTATGTGATTGGATCGCAGTATTCAATCGCGACTGATGAACTACAAAGCGTTTACCGGAAATTAGCGAACGTTACCATGCGAGAAAGTCGATAAACTGTGCGGGACATGTTGCCATTTTCCATTCCCCACGAGCGTTTCGCTGTCCTGCTATCATGTTTCAGCGGTCTGCTTCACTAAATCTTTCTCTCACTCTCTCTGCTATTCGGAGATTATGCCAGATTATTTTCCTTAGAAACTGCTCTCGACATTTCTGTGTATTATCTGTCTTCAGCTCCGTGTTGCTTCGGCTTAAATGTAAATGTAACTTGGCATTGTCTTTCTAGCTGTACTTTTCCATGTTTGTTCTTTTCCTCTGACATTTACTGCAGTTCAGTTTTAAGTTTCAGTCACAGTTATTTGAATTTTGCTCATTATTCTCGTCCATTTTACCTATTGCCATATCTACATACCCTTCTACCTCGGCAGTAACATTTTTCCTAATGATGTTATCAACGTACATAAATAACAGGAAAAGCCATCCTTCTTCTAAGGGTACGGCCTTACCGGACGCGACGAGCGGGGAGACTGGAGCGGGGAGGGATGAGGCGACACGATGAAACTCACTAGATCATACGTGGGCGGCCACACCGAATGATAGGGGAGGTTTCTCGCCTCAGCTCACCTTCCTCCACTCTTGTCGCTACGCGCTGCAGCATGTTCCATAATATCGCACACCGCCTGGCGAGCTACCTGGCGACATCCCGGGCATTTTCATCATCATTCAGTCGTATGTTTGTTGGTGTACGGTTTGAAAATTTATCAATTCAGCCTTTATGGAATACCGTAGTTTTTATATCTTTATGAATAACCACAATAGAGAAACGGTTTTCAAAGGCTGGTTTACATTTTGTTGCCTTTTATAAACTTTAAAATTGTAAAATGAACATTTCGTTTTCATGTCTATGCTCTACTTAATAAAACGTAAAGAGAACGTGCGTTAAAGTTATCTACCTTATTTATCTTTTTTACCTTGGCGAGCAAGAAATCAAAAGTCCTTTGGCTCGTATGGAAGAAATCACGAAATTTATCATCAAACCACCGATATTGACGGTTCACACGACAAAATTCGCGACGTATTTCTCTCCTTATCAAAACCATATGATCTACTTTCAGATATGCATTTTGAAGAAGTAACAAATTTCTTGATAACTTTGGCAGTAACATATCTGCACCAATGACTAGCTTCACACCATCTGTCGCCCGCTAGGTTGCCGTTTCCTTCTTGGTACAGGCGTGATCGCGATGACGATAACCTCGCCGCTCATCCCTTGACGCTACCTCCCCACTCGTCGCGTCCGGTGTGGACGAACTTTAGTTTCAACGATTCGCTGTGGTTACCCTGACGACACCCATTGCCTCACATAGCCGTTATACCTTCACTCATACAGACTCACTCCCTCGTACTCCCTCGTACTGATCTATATACTGATATATATATATATATATATATATATATATATATATATATATATATATATATATATATATATATATATATATACTATATGCTGATATAACTTCACTCATACAGACTCACTCCCTCGTACTGATCTCTGCAGTACTTGGATATATATATATATATATATATATATATATATATATATATATATATATATATATATATTTTTTTTTTTTTTTTTTTTTTTTTGCTTTGTCGCTGTCTCCCGGGTTTGCGAGGTAGCGCAAGCAAACAGACGAAAGAAAATGGCCCAACCCACCCCCATACACATGTATATACATACGTCCACACATGCAAATATACATACCTACACAGCTTTCCATGGTTTATCCCAGACGCTTCACATGCCCTGATTCAATCCACTGACAGCACGTCAACCCCGGTATACCACATCGATCCAATTCACTCTATTCCTTGCCCTCCTTTCACCCTCCTGCATGTTCAGGCCCCGATCACACAAAATCTTTTTCACTCCATCTTTCCACCTCCAATTTGGTCTCCCACCTCTCCTCGTTCCCTCCACCTCCGACACATATATCCTCTTGGTCAATCTTTCCTCACTCATTCTCTCCATGTGCCCAAACCATTTCAAAACACCCTCTTCTGCTCTCTCAACCACGCTCTTTTTATTTCCACACATCTCTCTTACCCTTACGTTACTTACTCGATCAAACCACCTCACACCACACATTGTCCTCAAACATCTCATTTCCAGCACATCCATCCTCCTGCGCACAACTCTATCCACAGCCCACTCCTCGTAACCATACAACATTGTTGGAACCACTATTCCTTCAAACATACCCATTTTTGCTTTCCGAGATAATGTTCTCGACTTCCACACATTCTTCAAGGCTCCCAGGATTTTCGCCCCCTCCCCCACCCTATGATCCACTTCCGCTTCCATGGCCCAACCCCCCCCATACACATGTATATACATACGTCCACACACGCAAATATACATACCTACACAGCTTTCCATGGTTCACCCCAGACGCTTCACATGCCTTGATTCAATCCACTGACAGCACGTCAGCCCCGGTATACCACATCGCTCCAATTCACTCTATTCCTTGCCCTCCTTTCACCCTCCTGCATGTTCAGGCCCCGATCACACAAAATCTTTTTCACTCCATCTTTCCACCACCAATTTGGTCTCCCTCTTCTCCTTGTTCCCTCCACCTCCGACACATATATCCTCTTGGTCAATCTTTCCTCACTCATCCTCTCCATGTGCCCAAACCACTTCAAAACACCCTCTTCTGCTCTCTCAACCACGCTCTTTTTATCTCCACACATCTCTCTTACTCTTACGTTACTCACTCGATCACACCACCTCACACCACACATTGTCCTCAAACATCTCATTTCCAGCACATCCATCCTCCTGCGCACAACTCTATCCATAGCCCACGCCTCGTAACCATACAACATTGTTGGAACCACTATTCCTTCAAACATATCCATTTTTGCTTTCCGAGATAATGTTCTCGACTTCCACACATTCTTCAAGGCCCCCAGAATTTTCGCCCCCTCCCCCACCCTATGATCCACTTCCGCTTCCATGGTTCCATCCGCTGCCAGATCCACTCCCAGACATCTAGAACACTTCACTTCCTCCAGTTTTTCTCCATTCAAACTCACCTCCCAATATATATATATATATATATATATATATATATATATATATATATATATATTCCTATGAGTCCACGGGGAAAATGAAACACGATAAGTTCCCAAGTGCACTTTCGTGTAATAATCACATCGTCAGGGGAGACACAAGAGAGAAATATAAGTCAGTTGATATACATCGAAGAGACGAAGCTAGGACGCCATTTGATAAACATGTGATTGTCCAAAAGCACATGTTTACCAAATGGCGTCCTAGCTTCGCCTCTTCGATGTATATCAACAGACTTTTATTTCTCTCTTGTGTCTCCCCTGATGATGTGATTATTACACGAAAGTGCACCTGGGAACTCATCGTGTTTCATTTTCCCCGTGGAGTCAAAAGAATATCTTGATCACGCGCTAAATTGTGATCCTTTCCAGTGTATATATATATATATATATATATATATATATATATATATATATACTTAGAAAAGCAAATGGATTTGTATGTAGCATTTATGGATCTGGAGAAGGTATATGATAGAGTTGATAGAGATGCTCTGTGGAAGGTAGTAAGAATATATGGTGTGGGAGGCAAGTTGTTAGAAGCAGTAAAAAGTTTTTATCGAGGATGTAAGGCATGCGTATGTGTAGGAAGAGAGGAAAGTGATTGGTTCTTAGTGAATGTAGGTTTGCGGCAGGGGTGTGTGATGTCTCCATGGTTGTTTAATTTGTTTATGGATGGGGTTGTTAGGGAGGTAAATGCAAGAGTTTTGGAAAGAGGGGCAAGTATGAAGTCTGTTGGGGATGAGAGAGCTTGGGAAGTGAGTCAGTTGTTGTTCGCTGATGATATAGCGCTGGTGGCTGATTCATGTGAGAAACTGCAGAAGCTGGTGACTGAGTTTGGTAAAGTGTGTGAAAGAAGAAAGTTAAGAGTAAATGTGAATAAGAGCAAGGTTATTAGATACAGTAGGGTTGAGGGTCAAGTCAATTGGGAGGTAAGTTTGAATGGAGAAAAACTGGAGGAAGTAAAGTGTTTTAGATATCTGGGAGTGGATCTGAAAGCGGATGGAACCATGAAAGCGGAAGTGAATCACAGGGTGGGGGAGGGGGCGAAAATCCTGGGAGCCTTGAAGAATGTGTGGAAGGCGAGAACATTATCTCGGAAAGCAAAAATGGGTATGTTTGAAGGAATAGTGGTTCCAACAATGTTGTATGGTTGCGAGGCGTGGGCTATGGATAGAGTTGTGCGCAGGAGGATGGATGTGCTGGAAATGAGATGTTTGAGGACAATGTGTGGTGTGAGGTGGTTTGATCGAGTAAGTAATGTAAGGGTAGAGAGATGTGTGGAAATAAAAAGAGCGTGGTTGAGAGAGCAGAAGAGGGTGTTTTGAAATGGTTTGGGCACATGGAGAGAATGAGTGAGGAAAGATTGACCAAGAGGATATATGTGTCGGAGGTGGAGGGAACGAGGAGAAGTGGGAGACCAAATTGGAGGTGGAAAGATGGAGTGAAAAAGATTTTGTGTGATCGGGGCCTGAACATGCAGGAGGGTGAAAGGAGGGCAAGGAATAGAGTGAATTGGATCGATGTGGTATACCGGGGTTGACGTGCTGTCAGTGGATTGAATCAGGGCATGTGAAGCGTCTGGGGTAAACCATGGAAAGTTGTGTGGGGCCTGGATGTGGAAAGGGAGCTGTGGTTTCGTGCATTATTGCGTGGCAGCTAGAGACTGAGTGTGAACGAATGGGGCATTTGTTGTCTTTTCCTAGTGCTACCTCGCACTCATGAGGGGGGAGGGGGAAGGTATTCCATGTGTGGCGAGGTGGCGATGGGAGTTAATGGGGGCAGACAGTGTGAATTGTGTGCATGGGTATATATGTATGTGTCTGTGTATGTATATATATGTGTACATTGAGATGTATAGGTATGTATATTTGCGTGTGTGGACGTGTGTGTGTATACATTGTGTATGGGGGTGGGTTGGGCCATTTCTTTCGTCTGTTTCCTTGCGCTACCTCGCAAACGCGGGAGACAGCGACAAAGCAAAATAAAAAAAAAATATATATATATATTTTAGCGGAGCTCGACCACCAAAATTTCGAAAGGATTATCCAAATGACGGTGACGCGAACAAAGGGTTCGATGGGAAAACTCCTATGACTTTTCGGCTTCAAAAGTGACTTTAATTCTTTTAAAATAATTGCCGTATTTAAGAAGTGGCTGAAACGCTCCTCTGTTCAATGGGCTAGTCAAAGCTGTTTTCTTTGTGGAATCACAGAGAAGCAGGTCTGGCCAAGTCATATTTACAAGTAGAAATTTTTGAGAGACGGTCTGTGTCCAGAAAGAAGACGATAAAGTGGAACTCGTACATGCCTGGGGAATCTAGTTTCACCTAGGTGTATGCCTTATTCACTTTCAAAACATCACTCCAAGCTGCTTTGACCCTACGACCCACGCCTCTAGTCCTGACTCGTATTTTGCAAATACACAGAACAATTCTAACTTTAGCATAATCTCCAAAGTCAACACGAAACTGTCCATGTAGATAATGACTGGTAATCCACCTTTATAAGTTATTCTCTTGAACCATCAGGTATATATATATATATATATATATATATATATATATATATATATATATATATATATATATATATATAATGCTTCTTATATATATCTTTTAAATTATCCCATTCATATTACGGAGCCGTTTTCATAACTAGAAATACAGACCTACCAACGTCTTTAATTTCAATGCGCCGTTTTATGTAAAATATTAAGTTTCCTCTTCCAGCACATCGGGCTATAAATTCTGGTGTTTTACCGAGCCTGAATATCAAACAACCCATAAACCCGTCGTCTTGCCTCCCCTAGCTGACGCCTAGCCATAAATCCTCCTCAGAATTCCTGTCACTTCGTGTCCGGCTGACGCATTATGACCCAACACCCTTGACCTCTACACCTGATCATATGCGTGTTCAGCGGGTAATACAAGCCTCGCCTAAGATATCTTTTCTCGTTCAGCATATCTATTTCTCTTCTTTTTTAACCTCCTCCTGTTGGGAGTTGGGATTCGGAGAGAAGTTAAGCTTTCCCTAAAAAATCTTGAACTTCCTCTTGCGCTGTTTAAACTTGGATTTTCCCCCACCAGGACCCGGGATCATAACTCGGACAAAACATATTCCAGTGATATGTTCATTTGAGAGTAACACCTAATGCTTTACATCACAGCATCTGGGGCTCCAATTCAAAGTTTATACTTTTTTCTCGATTATTTGCAATGGCGTTCATATCTACACTCGTTCACTCGTTGATACAAGAGTATCTACACTGTCGTTCACTCGTTGATACAAAAGTACACTCGTTCACTCGTTTATACGAGGGTATCTATACTGTTGATCACTCATTTATACAAGAGTATCTACACTCGTTCACTCGTTTATACAAGGGTATCTACACTGTCGGTCACTCGTTGATACAAGAGTATCTACACTCGCTCACTCGTTTATACAAAGAGTATCTATACTGTTGATCACTCATACAAGAGTATCTACACTCGTTCACTCGTTTATACAAAGAGTATCTATCCTGTTGATCACTCGTTTATGCAAGAGTATCTACATTCGTTCACTCGTTTATACAAGAGTATCTACACTCGTTTACTCGTTTATATGAATATCTATCCCGTCGTTCACTTTTTAACACGAAGGTATCTTCACTGTCTTTCACTTGCTTATACGAGAGTGGCTACTCTGCCTTACACTTGTTTATTGGAGAGTATCCCACTCCGTCGTTCACTCGCATCTAAGAGAGTATCTATACTGTCGATCATTCGCTAATACGAGAGTATCTACATTGTCGATCACTCGTTGATACGACAGTATATACACTGTCGTTCACTCGTTTATAAGTATCTACACTGCCTATCACTCGTTAATACGAGAGTATCTACACTGTCGATCACTCGTTTATAAGTATCTACACTGTCGATCACTCGTTTATAAGTATCTACACTGTCGATCACTCTTTATAAGTATCTACACTGTCGATCACTCGTTTATAAGTATCTACACTGTCGATCACTCAAGTATCTACACTGTCGATCACTCGTTTATAAGTATCTACAATGTCGATCACTCGTTTATAAGTATCTACACTGTCGATCACTCGTTTATACGACAGTACATACACTGTCGTTCACTCGCTTATGAAAAAAGTGCCTCCACTGTCGTTCATAGGGTTATACAATTAAGACACAGTAAATCCCTTTGTCGTATATTCTAATTGCAAATTTGTATACAAGATTCCATCAATCGTGAAAACTATGACTGCAGCCTCAGCCTCCTTATATGCTATTGTTTAATCCACTGATGTTGCCTGAACTTAACACGTTCATAATGCCGTATCTCCATTATTTTCAGCCATCACACCTCATTTTCTCCATCTGTTCTCATATTGTATAATGCTGCCACCTTTGGATGCACGATAATATTCAGGAGTCTCTATTTCCACCTCACAGAAACAGCTGTGAATGTTTCCATCTGATAGACCCAGAACCTTTAATCATCTATGTACTCACAACACTTCCAGTACCTACCTCTCTACCTCCATTGAGCTTTTTGCCTAAAAGCAGAGATAGCACGGAGCGTTCACCGCGCGTCTTGCCTGGTGAATCACTCTGTTCCTCTCTGCCGCTGCGCTCATTGCATATCTGTCAATCCTAAATTCCTCTGGGATTGACTTCAACCATACATCAAGTTTTCTATCAAATGTTTCTGTACCTGTACCACACATATGTCTTATTTCTCCTGGTAAGACACTGAATAAGCTTTCTATCTTTCTTGCAAGACTCTATTTCATTTTACTTTGATATACTCTTGGTCTCTTTCACAGCTTTTTCACAAACCTCATGATTTTGTATCTTCGTTGTTGAAAGAATCTAAGCTAAATGATATTCCTTAATCCCTTCAAGTTATGGCCCTGTGTAGATTATCATATATTTTTCTCTTCTCACCAAGCTGTGAAGCTCGAGTTCTTTCTGCCTCTTACGATAATTCATAAGTTCCATCCTCTCGATTTGGCTAACGAAGCGCTTGTGAACCCTTACTAACTGGTTCTTTCCCAACTGTTTGGCTGTCGACCGTACGACACAGCAGTATTTAAATTGCTTCTCAAATATACAGTAAACATTCTTTTTCATCAATAAAATTTTGTCTCGTTTAGTGAAAATTCTCAATATCATACCACTCATTTCTTGGCTCGCTGGTATTGTCTTCTCATTATACTCTTTGAATTCTAGCTTCTCGCAAGTGACGAATCCCAGAAGTTTGAGGCATGTTATAATCTTTATCTCTTCCTCTGTTGTGCCTTTAAGCAGTGTCATCAATGTAATGTTTATCGATCCATGACTTACTTCCTCAGACTGAACCTCGTTAAACTGTGTCAAGTTCGTTTCTGACCTTTTGTCGACTGGATTTGTCACTCTGCGTCTCTCTCAGGTCATCCTCTAATCTTGTCATGTCATGTCATGAGAGAGAGTGAGAGAGAGAGAGAGAGAGAGAGAGAGAGAGAGAGAGAGAGAGAGAGAGAGAGAGTTGATACATTCCTCTCGCATGCGTCTCCCTCCCTCACAGTTCCACGTCCCTACTGCACAAGCTTTGGAAAATGCTGCCTCGCCCACGGTACGAGTTTGGGAATTCAATTACTTTTGGCGGAAGCGCTGCTAAACTCCGTAAAGTAACTGGACGTTTATGAAGAAGGATGGCTGATGGCAAGAGATGGAAGTATTTCAATTCCCCGGGAAACGGATGTTGAAGTTAGACTCGGATGGAAGGAATATTTGCGAAATGTCAGTTATTCTGAGGTGTAACACGAAAGCGGAGGATAGAATTAAAAGCTTAGCGGGCGATGAGCTGCGTGCAATATGTAGGAATGTTTTAACACAAGCACAATGCTTGGAGATACAACTCAAATGGATAAGAACATTTGTCAGTTCAAACGAGCGTACAGTTTCACAGAACACATAATGCCCTCCGTACAGCAGGATTCGAACCTCTACCACATGTGTGGGAGCTGGGGACATAAAACTTGGCTATGGGGCCCATGGGCTATTGGTTCCTTAGCCTAACACTGTTGTTAGTGTACCCAACTCCCACACAAGTGGTAGAAGTTCGAATCCTGCTACACGGAGGATATAAACGGCAAATAGGGAATCTTCCATCGCCGTGTCGAACATCTGCAGACAGTCATTGCTCAAACTTGCAGTCCTCGATGCAAAGCTCTATTACTTCGATGTTTCTTGCCGTAGACATGTGTATAGTGTGCTTACCAAGCTCTCCAGACAAAATTTCTAATAGGGACCTTAACATATCAGATAACCTACAGGTTAACTTCAGCTATAAGCTAGTAGTAAGTTTTAACGTTAAGTCAGCCTTTACTATGTTCCAGTGGACGACTTACTGAAGTTCTAGGCTGCAATTACGGTTATCGAACAAATAAAAGACAGGTTTCCTCACTTCCTCCAAAATCAGTAAACATTTTTCTCCATATCTCTTCTTTTTCCCTTTCATAATCCCCTCTATATTGCAGTTAAGTCCCGGCCTTGATGTGGACCTTTTTTGTCCGTGACTGGCGCCTCCAACGTACCCGGCCTTGATGTGGACCTTTTTTGTCAGTGACTGCCGCCTCCAACGTAGAGGATAAAGGACAAAAAATTCCTTTCGGTATTGAGTACTATTTCCAGAGATTCGGCACGGCTGTGGGACAACCCGTTACTGCCATGGTTGAGGAACCTCTCTGTGGAATTCTTCGAAAGAGACCTTCCTCCCAGCGTCTTGCCCACACGCGCCATGTGGTTCTTTAAGTGGATGACGTAATTTGCATATGACCGAATAATGAAGCCATCAGCGATTTTCTCCTTAGACTCAACAGCCTCGTTTCCTCTATAATAATTTATCTGTGAGGAAGAAAATGGGGACCCCTTGCCTCTCTCTCTCTCTCTCTCTCTCTCTCTCTCTCTCTCTCTCTCTCTCTATCTATCTATCTATCTATCTATCTATCTATACATACATACATATATATGAAAGCGAAATCGCACTTCAGTAGTTCATACAATCTTATGTAACATGTAATTTTTCTATACATATGGCACGACATGTTTCGTGAAGACAATCCACCTCATCAGGTGCCAGTACTTAACAAAATTATCTAAATCGCAATATCACACCTGGTTCCCGTAGTCCAGCACTAATCTTTCTAGAGGAAGCACGAAGCATGTTGTGCCACATGTACAGAAAAATTACATGTTACGTAAAATTGTATGAACTCCTACTGAAGTGCGATTTCACCTTCATACTATCATCACAAACAAGTGTGATCATCACATCTACATATATATATATATATATATATATATATATATATATATATATATATATATATATATATATATATATATTTTTTTTTTTTTTTTTCATACTATTCGCCATTTCCCGCGACAGCGAGGTAGCATTAAGAACAGAGGACTGGGCCTTTGAGGGAATATCCTCACCTGGCCCCCTTCTCTGTTCCTTCTTTTGGAAAATTGAAAAAAAAAACTAGAGGGGAGGATTTCCAGCCCCCCGCTCCCTTCCCTTTTAGTCGCCTTCTACGACACGCAGGGAATACGTGGGAAGTATTCTTTTTCCCCTATCCCCAGGGATAATATATATATATATATATATATATATATATATATATATATATATATATATATATATATATATATATATATATCATCAGGGGACACACTAGAGAAGTTATTTGGTAAATGGCGTCCTAGCTTCGTCTCTTCGATGTATATCAACTGATTGTTATTTTTCTCTCTTGCGTCTCCCCTGATGATGTGATTATTACACGAAAGTGTTTCACTTTCCCCATGGGCTCATAGGATTATATACACACATATATGTATATATATATATATATATATATATATATATATATATATATATATATATATATTTTTTTTTTTTTTTTGTCGCTGTCTCCCGCGTTTGCGAGGTAGCGCAAGGAAACAGACGAAAGAAATGGCCCAACCCACCCCCATACACATGTATATACATACGTCCACACACGCAAATATACATACCCACACAGCTTTCCATGCTTTACCCCAGACGCTTCACATGCCCTGATTCAATCCACTGACAGCACGTCAACCTCGGTATACCACATCGATCCAATTCACTCTATTCCCTGCCCTCCTTTCACCCTCCTGCATGTTCAGGCCCCGATCACGCAAAATCCCTTTCACTCCATCCCCCCACCTCCAATCTGGTCTCCCACTTCTCCTCGTTCCCTCCAACTCCGACACATATATCCTCTTGGTCAATCTTTCCTCACTCACTCTCTCCATGTGCCCAAACCATTTCAAAACACCCTCCTCTGCTCTCTCAACCACGCTCTTTTTATTTCCACACATCTCTCCCACCCTTACGTTACTCACTCGATCAAACCACCTCACACCACACATTGTCCTCAAACATCTCATTTCCAGCACATCCATCCTCCTGCGCACAACTCCATCCATAGTCCACGCTTCGCAACCATACAACATTGTTGGAACCACTATTCCCTCAAACACACCCATCTCTGCTTTCCGAGATAATGTTCTCGACTTCCACACATTCTTCAAGGCTCCCAGGATTTTCGCCCTCTCCCCCACCCTACGATCCACTTCCGCTTCCATGGTTCCATCCGCTGCCAGATCCACTCCCAGATATCTAAAACACTCCACCTCCTCCAGTTCCTCTCCCTTCAAACTTACCTCCCAATTGACTTGACCCTCAACCCCACAGCACCTAATAACCCTGCTCTTATTCACATCTACTCCTAACTTTCCTCTTTCACACACCTTACCAAACTCAGTCGCCAGCTTCTGTAGCTTCTCACATGAATCAGCCACCAGCGCTGTATCATCAGCGAACAACAACTGACTCACTTCCCAAGCTCTCTCATCCCCAACAGACTTCATACTTGCCCCTCCTTCCAAAACTCTTGCATTCACCTCCCTAACAACCCCATCCATAAACAAATTAAACAACCATGGAGACATCACACACCCCTGCCGCAATCCTACATTCACTGAGAACCAATCACTTTCCTCTCCTCCTACACGCACACATGCCTCACATCCTCGATAAAAACTCTTCACTGCTTCCAACAACTCGCCTCCCACACCATATATTCTTAATACCTTCCATAGAGCACCTCCATCAACTCTATCATATTCCTTCTCCAGATCCATAAATGCCACATACAAATCCATTTGCTTTTCTAAGCATTTCTCACATACATTCTTCAAAGCAATCACCTGATCCACACATCCTCTACCACTTCTGAAACCATATATATATATATATATATATATATATATATATATATATATATATATATATATATATATATATATCCCTGGGGATAGGGGAGAAAGAATACTTCCCACGTATTCCCTGCGTGTCGTAGAAGGCGACTAAAAGGGGCGGGAGCGGGGGGCTGGAAATCCTCCCCTCTTTTTTTTTTTTTTAATTTTCCAAAAGAAGGAACAGAGAAGGGGGCCAGGTGAGGATATTCCCTCAGGGGCCCAGTCCTCTGTTCTTAACTCTACCTTGCTAACGCGGGAAATGGCGAATAGTTTGAAAGAAAAGAAAGAATATATATATATATATATATATATATATATATATATATATATATATATATATATATATATATAGAGAGAGAGAGAGAGAGAGAGAGAGAGAGAGAGAGAGAGAGAGAGTAAAGTATTGTTAAAGACCTTATCACTCCAAAGAAGTCAACATATCCCTGCTAATGTAAGTAGTTAAGCCATGGAATACAGAAGCTTTTGCAGGGGAGGTCCTTAGTAACATCAAAATCCTATCTTATGAAGGGATCATTGGGCGCAATATTATTATCATTTTTTTTTTTTTCATTTTGCTTTGTCGCTGTCTCCCGCGTTAGCAAGGTACCGCAAGGAAACAGACGAAAGAATAGCCCAACCCACCCACATACACATGTATATACATACACGTCCACACACGCACATATACATACCTAAACATCTCAACGTATAAATATATATACACACACACACATATACATATATACACATGTACATAATTCATACTGTCTGTCCTTATTCACTCTCGTCGCCTCCCCGCCACACATGAAATGAAAACCCCCTCCCCCTGCATGTGTGCGAGGTAGCGCTAGGAAAAGACAACAAAGGCCCCATTCGTTCACACTCAGTCTCTAGCTGCCATATATAATGCACCGAAACCACAGCTCCCTTTCCACATCCAGGCCCCACACAACTTTCCATGGTTTACCCTAGACGTTTCACATGCCCTTGTTCAATCCATTGACAGCATGTCGACCCCGGTATACCACATCGTTCCAATTCACTCTATTCCTTGCCCGCCTTTCACCCTCCTGCATGTTCAGGCCCCGATCACTCAAAATCTTTTTCACTCCATCTGTCCACCTCCAGTTTGGTCTCCCACTTCTCCTCGTTCCCTCCACCTACGACACATATATCCTCGTTGTCAATCTTTCCTCACTCATTCTCTCCATGTGACCAAACCATTTCAAAACACCCTCTTCTGCTCTCTCAACCACACTCTTTTTATTACTACACATCTCTCTTACCCTTTCATTACTTGCTCGATCAAACCACCTCACGCCACATATTGTCTTCAAACATCTCATTTCCAGCACATCCATCCTCCTCCGCACAACTCTATCTGTAGCCCACGCCTCGCAAACATATAACATTGTTGGAACCACTATTCCTTCAAACATACCCATTTTTGCTTTCCAAGAATACATTCTCGATTTCCACACATTTTTCAACGCTCCCAGAACTTTCGCCCCCTCCCCCACCCTATGATTCATTTCCACGTCCATGATTCCATCCGTTGCCAAATCCACTCCCAGATATCTAAAACACTTTACTTCTTCCAGTTTTTCTCCATTCAAACTTACCTCCCAAATGACTTGTCCCTCAACCCTACTGTATCTAATAACCTTGCTCTTATTCACATTTACTCTTAACTTTCTTCTTTCACACACTTTACCAAACTCAGTCACCAGCTTCTGCAGTTTCTCACCCGATTCAGCTACCAGCGATGTATCATCAGCAAACAACAGACGCACTTCCCAAGCTCTCTCATCCACAACAGACTGCATAATTCACGCCCTCCTGCCGCAAACCAACATTCACTGAGAACCAATCACTTTCCTCTCTCCCTACACGTACACATGCCTTACATCCTCGATAAAGACTTTTCACTCCTTCTAACAACTTGCCTCCCACACCATATATTCGTATTACCTTCCACAGAGCATCTCTATTAACTCTATCATATGCCTTCTCCAGATCCATAAATGCTACATACAAATCCATTTGCTTTTCTAAGTATTTCTCACATACATTCTTCGAAGCAAACACCTGATCCACACATCCTCTACCACTTCTGAAACCACTCTGCTCTTCCCCAATCTGATGCTCTGTACATGCCTTCACCCTCTCAATCAATACCCTCCCATAGAATTTCCCAGGAATACTCAACAAACTTATACCTCTGTAATTTGAGCACTCACTTTTATCCCCTTTGCCTTTGTACAATGGCACTATGCAAGCATTCCTCCAGTCTTCAAGCACCTCACCATGAGTCATACATACATTAAATAACCTTACCAACCAGTCAACAGCACAGTCACCCCCTTTTTTAATATAAATTCCACTGCAATACCATCCAAACCCGCTGCCTTGCCGGCTTTCATCTTTTGCAAAGCTTTTACTACCTCTTCTCTGTTTACCAATCATTCTCCCTAACCCTCTCACTTTGCACACCACCTCCACCAAAACACCCTATATCTGCTCCTCTATCATCAAACATATTCAACAAACCTTCAAAATACTCACTCTATCTCCTTCTCACATCACCACTACTTGTTATCACCTCCCCATTAGCCCCCTTCACCGAAGTTCCCATTGATTCCCTTGTCTTACGCACTTTACTTTCCTCCTTCCAAAACATCTCTTTATTCTCCATATATTTATTTATTTATTTTGCTTTGTCGCTGTATCCCGCGTTAGCGAGGTAGCGCAAGGAAACAGACGAAAGAATGGCCCAACCTGCCCACATACACATGTATATACATACACGTCCACACACGCAAATATACATACCTATACATCTCGATGTACACATATATATATACACACATACAAATACATATATACACATGCACACAATTCACACTGCCTTTATTCATTCCCATCGCCACCTCGCCACACATGGAATAACATCCCCCTCCCCCCTCATGTGTGCGAGGTAGCGCTAGGAAACGAAAACAAAAGCCCCATTCGTTCACACTCAGTCTCTAGCTGTCATGCAATAGTGCCCGAAACCACAGCTCCCTTTCCACATCCAGGACCCACAGAAACTTTCCTTGGTTTACCCCAGACGCTTCACATGCCCTGATTCAATCCATTGACAGCACGTCGACCCCGGTATACCACATCGATCCAATTCACTCTATTCCTTGCCCGCCTTTCACCCTCCTGCATGTTCAGGTCCCGATCACTCAAAATCTTTTTCACTCCATCTTTCCACCTCCAATTTGGTCTCCCACTTCTCCTTGTTCCCTCCACCTCCGACACATATATCCTCTTGGTCAATCTTTCCTCAACTCATTCTCTCCATGTGCCCAAACCATTTCAAAACACCCTCTTCTGCTCTCTCAACCCCGCTCTTTTTATTTCCACACATCTCTTTTACCCTTACATTACTTACTCAAACATCTCATTTCCAGCACATCCACCCTCCTGCGCACAACTCTATCCATAGCCCACGCCTCGTAACCATACAACATTGTTGGAACCACTATTAATTCAAATATATATATATATATATATATATATATATATATATATATATATATATATATATATATATATATATATTCCTATGAGTCCATGGGGAAAAGGAAACACGATAAGTTCCCAAGTGCACTTTCGTGAAATAATCACATCATCAGGGGAGAGACAATTGAGAAATATAACAGTCAGTTGATATACATCGAAGAGACGAAGCTAGGACGCCATTTGGACAATCGCATGTTTACCAAATGGCGTCATAGCTTCGTCTCTTCGATGTATATCAACTGACTTATATTTCTCTCTTGTCTCCCCCCTGATTATATGAACGCACGAAAGTGCACTTGGGAACTTATTGTGTTTCATTTTCCCCGTGGACTCATAGGAATATCTTGATCACGCGCAAATTGTGATCCTTTCCAATATATATATATATATATATATATATATATATATATATATATATATATATATACATATATATATATATATATATTATACAAACCTCCAACAGCCGGGATCGAACCCGGGACCTCTGCGTAGCAGGCGGGAGCACTACCGTTAGGCTATGATCACCCCTAAAAGGGAAATGACTATTCGAGTACTATGTAATCGAATACTCTTCGACTCACGTTGGTGAGCAACGGGGGCTACACTGGTCATCTCCCATAGGGTTACACAAGATAGCATTTCACAAAACCTAACTGTACAACACGGAGGTATATATATATATATATATATATATATATATATATATATATATATATATATATATATATACATATATATATATATATATATATATATATATATATATATATATATTTAAACTATTCGCCATTTCCCGCGTTAGCGAGGTAGCGTTAGGAACAGAGGACTGGGCCTTTTTTGGAATATCCTCACCTGGCCCCCTCTGTTCCTTCTTTTGGAAAAAAAAAAAAAAAAAAACGAGAGGGGAGGATTTCCAGCCCCCCGCTCCCTCCCCTTTTGGTCGCCTTCTACGACACGCAGGGAATACGTGGGAAGTATTCTTAATCCCCTATCCCCAGGGATAATATATATATATATATATATATATATATATATATATATATATATATATATATATATATATATACATATATATATATACATATATATATATATATATATATATATATATATATATATATATATATATATATATTTTTTTTTTTTTTTTCTTTTTTTTTTTTGCTTTGTCGCTGTCTCCCGCGTTTGCGAGGTAGCGCAAGGAAACAGACGATAGAAATGGCCCAACCCACCCCCATACACATGTATATACATACGTCCACACACGCAAATATACATACCTACACAGCTTTCCATGGTTTACCCCAGACGCTTCACATGCCTTGATTCAATCCACTGACAGCACGTCAACCCCGGTATACCACATCGCTCCAATTCACTCTATTCCTTGCCCTCCTTTCACCCTCCTGCATGTTCAGGCCCCGATCACACAAAGTCTTTTTCACTCCATCTTTCCACCTCCAATTTGGTCTCCCTCTTCTCCTCGTTCCCTCCACCTCCGACACATATATTCTCTTGGTCAATCTTTCCTCACTCATTCTCTCCATGTGCCCGAACCATTTCAAAACACCCTCTTCTGCTCTCTCAACCACGCTCTTTTTATTTCCACACATCTCTCTTACCCTTACGTTACTTACTCGATCAAACCACTTCACACCACACATTGTCCTCAAACATCTCATTTCCAGCACATCCATCCTCCTGCGCACAACTCTATCCATAGCCCACGCCTCGCAACCATACAACATTGTTGGAACCACTATTCCTTCAAACATACCCATTTTTGATTTCCGAGATAATGTTCTCGACTTCCACACATTCTTCAAGGCTCCCAGAATTTTCGCCCCCTCCCCCACCCTATGATCCACTTCCGCTTCCATGGTTCCATCCGCTGCCAGATCCACTCCCAGATATCTAAAACACTTCACTTCCTCCAGTTTTTCTCCATTCAAACTCACCTCCCAACTGACTTGACCCTCAACCCTACTGTACCTAATAACCTTGCTCTTATTCACATTTACTCTTAACTTTCTTCTTACACACACTTTACCAAACTCAGTCACCAGCTTCTGCAGTTTCTCACATGAATCAGCCACCAGCGCTGTATCATCAGCGAACAACAACTGACTCACTTCCCAAGCTCTCTCATCCCCAACAGACTTCATACTTGCCCCTCTTTCCAAAACTCTTGCATTCACCTCCCTAACAACCCCATCCATAAACAAATTAAACAACCATGGGGACATCACACACCCCTGCCGCAAACCTACATTCACTGAGAACCAATCACTTTCCTCTCTTCCTACACGTACACATGCCTTACATCCTCGATAAAAACTTTTCACTGCTTTTAACAACTTGCCTCCCACACCATATATTCTTAATACCTTCCACAGAGCATCTCTATCAACTCTATCATATGCCTTCTCCAGATCCATAAATGCTACATACAAATCCATTTGCTTTTCTAAGTATATATATATATATATATATATATATATATATATATATATATATATATATATATATAAATATATATTTTTCTTTCTTTGTCTTTCATACTGTTCGCCATTTTTCGCGATAGCCAGGTAGCGTTAAGAACAGAGGACTATGCCTTTGAGGAAATATCCTTACCTGGCCCCCTTCTCTGTTCCTTCTTTTGAAAAAAAAAAAAAAAAAAGAGAGGGGAGGATTTCCAGCCACCCGCTCCCTTCCCTTTTAGTCGCCTCCTACGACGCCCAGAAAATACGTGGGAAGTATTTTTTCTCCCCTATCCCCAGGGATATATATATATAGTGCATATGAACGCGCACTTCCCTATTGCATACAAACCTGTGTATCTTCATGCATACATGACATACCCTCAGTCGGGAAAACAGCAATAAAACGACTGCACATGTCAACGAATTCTCAAAAACCGAGGTGGGGTACAGTCCCGCAAAACTCTACGGCCTTTAAACATTCACAATGGCAGCGCAGCAGCCCACTGACACATCCTCCGGCCTCGATCACGGAGAACGAGTTCGAAACCCCCGAGTGATAAACGGTTATGTCATAATAAAGCACCGGTAAATATTCCGGAACAATGAACACGGTTTACATGGGAAATAAAAACTCATCAAAATACCTGCAGCGTTTATTGCAATAGTCCTGTAGGTGTGTGTGTGTGTGTGTGTGTGTGTGTGTGTGTGTGTGAATGCATGTAAATATGCTTGTATATGTGTAAGCATTTGTGTGTTTATTCATGCATTACGTACCGACACACAACCAAATAATGATACAATCCTTAGACAAATACGAGTCAGACATTTCCCTCCTCTACAAAGCTGGACTTTGCCCATCGCTCCAACATCACGAACACCCACACACAGCACATCAACACGACCCCTTCATGCCCAAGGTACAACAGCGTCCACGGCCACCCTGTGTTATCTAGACCGAGGCAAACATATTACATCATCGTCAATGGATGTGGCTAACGTCTTGAGCCCTGCGGAAAAATAAGTATCCATGTATATACGTATGTTTGTATGTATGAGATTTTATGTAAGCAATAATCAAAAATTTATTTGTATGTTTTTATGGACGCCTGTATGTATGAATCTGCGTATATCAATACATTATATATATATATATATATATATATATATATATATATATATATATATATATATAAATATATATATTCCCTTGTATGAATGTATATATCCATTTACATATATACAACTAGACCCAATGGTCTGTTGCTGTTGGTATTCCTATGCATCTGTGGGCATTCTCTTTTTACTGTTACACTGATCGACATAGCGAAGCAAGCCTCACTCCCTCACTCATGGCCATCTCGGATGAAAGTAACAATAAAAAAGTGTAATGAAAAGTTGTAGCAAAGATTAATGTGAGTTTCCCAGGAGTTTGTAGACCTGATGGAAAGGTTAGAAGGAAGTGGAAACGAAAAGAGGTTCCCAAACCTATGCTGTATGGGAGAGGGATGAGTTATCATAGCGGTTAACCCACGCGTGTTCAGGCTCCACACACAAAACTATGGGAAGCAGTAGGAGCCAGGCGCGCGCTGCTGGCCCAAAGTCTTTAAGGCTGGGACACACGCGGACAGCTCGAGAGAACAGCGGCCGAAATAATGCCTGTAGAACAGGAAGAGGGGAGGCAATGCTACGGAGGACGAAAATGGACGAAAATATCTCTTAACTGGAGAGTTCCTGGCTATGAGAGAGGTAGAAGAGTTACCCCAAGTACCCGGGCAGTACTCCAAATCTCGACACTCCTAAAGCAACACCAGCTTATGGGAAGAAGCCCTTGCAATGTTCAGTATTCTGGGGTTCCCAGGATGATACAGTGGAGGCAACTGTGATGAACTACATGTTAATGTTATTGCAAGGTTGAACTGCGGTGTTCTGAAATGTAGATGCAGAAAATGAAAGACATTTACAGAAGGATACAGGAGGAAATTGCGTTTCTGCACGTGTACCATTCAACCAAGTTACTGTATTCCCATAAAGGAGATAAGTTTGCATCGACAATCACGAGTACCAAATTAAGGAGGAGATGGGAGCTGAGTTGAGGTATAGGGGTAAGACAATGAAGAATGATCAAGTATGGAGAGATGAAAGAGGTTAGGCGATTGGACGAACACCTCGGGGGCTCCACTACTGACGAAGTAAAAGGGATATAACTCTCCATCAACGGCATCCTGAATGGGTGGAAAACTGTGCATCAGAGAACAGAGAAAATAGAAAAGCCAAAGGAAGGAAGGTTGAAAAGCAAAGATGTGTGCCACACCATGTCAAATGTTTTAAAGATGTTGGGGGCCACGATAAACGGTTAACCATATCTCAGAAAGAGGAGAGCTAAAGATGAGTCAAAACAAACACCAGCGGTAGACCTTGCACCGTCAGAACCATAATGATGATCTGAGTGAAGGAAATGCAAGTCTCTCAGTTGTTTTAGGGAAGCGAGAGTTGAGGGCAATTTCAAAAGACTTTGGAGGAAGCATAAGCGTGAGTCACGGAGCAATAGTTAACAAGATTAGAACGGTCTCTTTTCTTTGGGATGGGCTGAACCAACGAATGCTTCCAAGTAGAAGGGAAACTTTGGGAATTTTTAAAAACAAAGTCGAGAAATGTGAATAAGGATCAGAGCTAACTCAGGGAGACACTTCCTCAGAATAGACGGAGGTATGCCATCTGGTCTCTATGCCTTCTTTACCTGTAACTTGGCAATAATTCCGATGACTGTACAAAGACTGTAGGGGAGAGGGCATAGGCTTAGTAGGGGGAAGTGGAGGGGGACGGTTGTACGTAGAATGATCAAAATCAGAATCCATACAAGACGGAGAATTCGATAATCAAATATGAAAAGATGTGGAAAAGTAGAATTACAGAAAACGCTGGAGATGCGTTTGGTTAGGGACCAGAAATGTTTATCAGTTAAAGGAGAAGTTTCAAGTCGGTAAATCTTCATGCCATCGTGCTTGACGCCGAGCAGAAATGAAGGAGAAACATGATTCTGGAGAAGGATAAAGTTACCAGACCGGATACAGTCTGTCCCTTATGCGCCAAACATCAGAGCAAGAACGATCCAACAATGATTGGCGGGGAGGTAAATATTCAATACAAGACGGGAAGCAGGAACTCATCCCAGGGAAGATAACCTCCGCTATGCGGTCAGCACACTTGGTGCCTTCCCAATCCAGCAGAGGAAGTACTGGTTCCAACGAACGTCGTGGTAAAAGCTGGATGGGGACGACGCCTCATCCCTTTAGGTGCCAAAGTTGACGTTTTCAAAGGCGTGGTAAGGAAAGTACGTGACAGAATAAGATTAGGGTCGGGAGGCCCCCTAAATGAGCCGAAAATGCATTTATGATAAGAGGTTTCAGAAGAAAAGAAAGAGGTTGAGTTTGTCGTGGCGATCAGGGACTACTCGTGTTGGATGCTTCATTCGTGCTCCAGACTTTTAGAGGAGGGACAATGAAAGGATCTTGACCCTACCAAGTTCATCTTGAGTGGACCCAAGACAATCGTAGACACGGACATTGAAATCCTCTGCACGGAGGATTTCAGGTCGTTGATGTGAAGCGAGCAGCCGCCTTAAGGTTGGAGGTCAAAACAGAGATGTTAATACTTGTGGAAACTGGAAGGGAATTATGCAAAACCTGTGATCAAAATTTAGATTTAAAAAACCGTTTAAGGCTAAGTAAGTTTGCTTTAGCTTTTGCATGTTTATGCATGTGTGTGTGTGTGTGTGTGTGTGTGTGTGTGTGTGTGTGTGTGTGTGTGTGTGTGTGTGTAGTAAGGCGTTTTCACTTTGCAAAATTTACCTCAGTCTAGTTTTGATTTTTTTTTTAATGTGATGACATTTCTAGGTCAGACCTTGCCTAGACATGGCAGGTGATCTGCTGTCTCCCTGACCGCCCCTCAATATATGCAAATTATAATATCCGTCCATCAGGCGGCCTCCCCAAAATATCTTATGAAAGACGTGATGAATTGATGTGATTTTTGGCACGCCAGTATAATCTAGGGAAAGCCGCCTTTCCCCTCTACCTCCCTTCCATCCTTATTCATTCTATTTTCCTAACCACATCCTCACCATTCTTCCTCTTCCACATTCATGTCGTTCGCCTTCTCCTACTTTTCGTGCTTATTTCCTCCTGTTTCTTACTCGCTTCTTATTTATTCTCACTCTGTTCATCCCATCCTTTTCTTCCCAGTATTCTATCTTTCTTCCTCTCGCTCACACTCGTTTTGATTCTTTTTCTTATCTCATTTTCGTCATCCCATTTCCTTCCCTCCACCTCTGCCTGTCTCTTGTTCTTCTATGTTCCTTCCCTCTTCCTTGCCTTCTGTTTTCCCTCGCAATTTCTCCATCTTCATCAGCGAGTCTACTACATGCTGTTCATCTCCGGGATGGTGGATCAGACGTGAGCTTGCCTCTCATATAGAAAGAGAGAGAAAAAAAAACTCGTTTTCTTCCGATAATTAAATTACGCGGTCTTAATCATGAAGACAAATGCAACCTTTCTCAACCAACCACAGAAAATGAGATCCTCTCCGTAAACCTGATATACTGACCACAAAAATAAGTGTGTGTGTGTTAATCAAAGTCTCTTGATAAACATGTCTCGGAAATTGATGCGTTCAAAATATTAATTGAAGTTCCTCCGACTTGCCTTACGCTTCAAAGACAGACAGACAGACAGACAGACAGACAAACAGATAGGCACACACACACACACACACACACACACACACACACACACACACACACACACACACACACACTCCAGAGACCTCATTGGTGTAGCAGTTACCGTTACTGACCATCGTCACGCATGCACGAACAGCCTGGGATCATACCAGTATAGGTTCGAATCCTGGTCGAGGCAGGCGGTCCACAGTTCACCCAGCTGTTCTTCCTCCCCAAGGGGCTAGGGTGTTGTGTGTGTGTGTGTGTGTGTGTGTGTGTGTGTGTGTGTGTGTGTGTGTGTGTGTGTATGTGTGTATCCATACAGAGCAGTAAAGACATGGCACATATATACAAGGTACAGAAGACGAGGCAACACGAGCGTAAAACTCTCCCCCATATCACACACACACACACACACACACACACACACACACACACACACATCGTAAATCTAACTCTCTCTCCACAAATTACGCCTCGTCCAGCAGGAGGTTGCTGTGGCTCCCGAAGACCTTGTTCCTTATAGATCCACACCACCGTGACTAACCTCAAGTCAAAACGCCCCTCGATTCGTGCAGCGTCGGACGAAGAGTTTCATCAGCATATTCAGCTTATGATACGACTGTAGAGGTAACTGTGCCCTTCCTGAAGTGTTAGGGATAATAAAGGTCTTCAGACGGAAAGGAGACGCTCTTGAGAACATCCTCAAAGGGGATTCAATCTAACAAGTACTTAACATCAGGAAATACAAGTGGAAATGGAAGAATGAAACTTGTACAGAAGAACAACAGTTGTAAACAGGTTTTGTTTCTGGCTTAGCAAAAGTCAGATCAAATTTTGAGCGTCAGAAGTGCTTGTTCGTGTGCAAAGAGGATGATTCTTACTAAGTCCACATGTCTTAAGATAGATATCTTTCATTTTATTTGCCATTCTTTTCCACCCTCATTTTTCCGGAGGAGAACTGTAGATTAGATGGCTATCGCTTCATTGATACAAGTAATTGAGTTTTAAGAGAAAAATTCTTGATATTTCTTAACATTTCTTTCAAGGATTATGTTCGAAACATAATATGTACATCCTGGACTCTGTCCGCTCAAAGCTACACGGCGAATGAAAAGACATCTTAGGCGAGGCTGTGACACTGTGAGTACAAAGGAATCTCAGTTTCCCTGCTTCTGGAAGTAGCGCAGCCTTGGGCTGAATGAGCCTTTAAAAAGATCTTGGGGTAATTATCTATCTACCTATCTATCTATCTATCTATCAATCTCTCTCTTCTCTCTCTCTCTCTCTCTCTCTCTCTCTCTCTCTCTCTCTCTCTATATATATATATATATATATATATATATATATATATTTTTTTTTTTTTTTTTTTTTTTTGCTTTGTCGCTGTCTCCCGAGTTTGCGAGGTAGCGCAAGGAAACAGACGAAAGAAATGGCCCAACCCCCCCCCCCATACACATGTATATACATACGTCCACACACGCAAATATACATACCTACACAGCTTTCCATGGTTTACCCCAGACGCTTCACATGCCTTGATTCAATCCACTGACAGCACGTCAACCCCGGTATACCACATCGCTCCAATTCACTCTATTCCTTGCCCTCCTTTCACCCTCCTGCATGTTCAGGCCCCGATCACACAAAATCTTTTTCACTCCATCCTTCCACCTCCAATTTGGTCTCCCTCTTCTCCTCGTTCCCTCCACCTCCGACACATATATCCTCTTGGTCAATCTTTCCTCACTCATTCTCTCCATGTGCCCAAACCATTTCAAAACACCCTCTTCTGCTCTCTCAACAACGCTCTTTTTATTTCCACACATCTCTCTTACCCTTACGTTACTTACTCGATCAAACCACCTCACACCACACATTGTCCTCAAACATCTCATTTCCAGCACATCCATCCTCCTGCGCACAACTCTATCCATAGCCCACGCCTCGCAACCATACAACATTGTTGGAACCACTATTCCTTCAAACATACCCATTTTTGCTTTCCGAGATAATGTTCTCGACTTCCACACATTCTTCAAGGCTCCCAGAATTTTCGCCCCCTTCCCCACCCTATGATCCACTTCCGCTTCCATGGTTCCATCCGCTGCCAGATCCACTCCCAGATATCTAAAACACTTCACTTCCTCTAGTTTTTCTCCATTCAAACTCACCTCCCAATTGACTTGACCCTCAACCCTACTGTACCTAATAACCTTGCTCTTATTCACATTTACTCTTAGCTTTCTTCTTCCACACACTTTACCAAACTCAGTCACCAGCTTCTGCAGTTTCTCACATGAATCCCAAGCTCTCTCATCCACAACAGACTTCATACTTGCCCCTCTTTCCAAAACTCTTGCATTCACCTCCCTAACAACCCCATCCATAAACAAATTAAACAACCATGGAGACATCACACACCCCTGCCGCAAACCTACATTCACTGAGAACCAATCACTTTCCTCTCTTCCTACACGTACACATGCCTTACATCCTCGATAAAAACTTCTCACTGCTTCTAACAACTTGCCTCCCACACCATATATTCTTAATACCTTCCACAGAGCATCTCTATCAACTCTATCATATGCCTTCTCCAGATCCATACATGCTACATACAAATCCATTTGCTTTTCTAAGTATTTCTCACATACATTCTTCAAAGCAAACACCTGATCCACACATCCTCTACCACTTCTGAAACCACACTGCTCTTCCCCAATCTGATGCTCTGTACATGCCTTCACCCTCTCAATCAATACCCTCCCATATAATTTACCAGGAATACTCAACAAACTTATACCTCTCTAATTTGAGCACTCACTCTTACCCCCTTTGCCTTTGTACAATGGCACTATGCACGCATTCCGCCAATCCTCAGGCACCTCACCATGAGTCATACATACATTAAATAACCTAACCAACCAGTCAACAATACAGTCACCCCCTTTTTTAATAAATTCCACTGCAATACCATCCAAACCTGCTGCCTTGCCGGCTTTCATCTTCTGCAAAGCTTTTACTACCTCTTCTCTGTTTACCAAATCATTTTCCCTAACCCTCTCACTTTGCACACCACCTCGACCAAAACATCCTATATCTGCCACTCTATCATCAAACACATTCAACAAATCTTCAAAATACTCACTCCACTCCTTCTCACATCACCACTACTTGTTATCACCTCCCCATTTGCGCCCTTCACTGAAGTTCCCATTTGCTCCCTTGTCTTACGCACTTTATTTACCTCCTTCCAGAACATCTTTTTATTCTCCCTAAAATTTAATGATACTCTCTCACCCCAACTCTCATTTGCCCTTTTTTTCACCTCTTGCACCTTTCTCTTGACCTCCTGTCTCTTTCTTTTATACATCTCCCACTCAATTGCATTTTTTCCCTGCAAAAATCGTTCAAATGCCTCTCTCTTCTCTTTCACTAATACTCTTACTTCTTCATCCCACCACTCACTACCCTTTCTAATCAACCCACCTCCCACTCTTCTCATGCCACAAGCATCTTTTGCGCAATCCATCACTGATTCCCTAAATACATCCCATTCCTCCCCCACTCCCCTTACTTCCATTGTTCTCACCTTTTTCCATTCTGTACTCAGTCTCTCCTGGTACTTCCTCACACAAGTCTCCTTCCCAAGCTCACTTACTCTCACCACCCTCTTCACCCCAACATTCACTCTTCTTTTCTGAAAACCCATACAAATCTTCACCTTAGCCTCCACAAGATAATGATCAGACATCCCTCCAGTTGCACCTCTCAGCACATTAACATCCAAAAGTCTCTCTTTCGCGCGCCTGTCAATTAACACGTAATCCAATAACGCTCTCTGGCCATCTCTCCTACTTACATAAGTATACTTATGTATATCTCGCTTTTTAAACCAGGTATTCCCAATCATCAGTCCTTTTTCAGCACATATATCTACAAGCTCTTCACCATTTCCATTTACAACACTGAACACCCCATGTATACCAATTATTCCCTCAACTGCCACATTACTCACCTTTGCATTCAAATCACCCATCACTATAACCCGGTCTCGTGCATCAAAACCACTAACACACTCATTCAGCTGCTCCCAAAACACTTGCCTCTCATGATCTTTCTTCTCATGCCCAGGTGCATATGCACCAATAATCACCCATCTCTCTCCATCAACTTTCAGTTTTACCCATATTAATCGAGAATTTACTTTCTTACATTCTATCACATACTCCCACAACTCCTGTTTCAGGAGTACTGCTACTCCTTCCCTTGCTCTTGTCCTCTCACTAACCCCTGACTTTACTCCCAAGACATTCCCAAACCACTCTTCCCCTTTACCCTTGAGCTTCGTTTCACTCAGAGCCAAAACATCCAGGTTCCTTTCCTCAAACATACTACCTATCTCTCCTTTTTTCACATCTTGGTCACATCCACACACATTTAGGCACCCCAATCTGAGCCTTCGAGGAGGATGAGCACTCCGCGCGTGACTCCTTCTTCTGTTTCCCATTTTAGAAAGTTAAAAAATACAAGGAGGGTAGGATATATATATATATATATATATATATATATATATATATATATATATATATATATATATATATATATATATATATATATATATATATATTCCTATGAGTCCACGGGGAAAATGAAACACGATAAGTTCCCAAGTGCACTTTCGTGTAATAATCACATCATCAGGGGAGATACAAGAGAGAAATAAAAGTCAGTTAATATACATCGAAGAGACTTTTATTTCTCTCTTGTGTCTCCCCTGATGATGTGATTATTACACGAAAGTGCACTTGGGAACTTATCGTGTTTCATTTTCCCCGTGGACTCATAGGAATATCTTGATCATGCGCAAAATTGTGATCCTTTCCAATATATATATTCATTTTATATTTATTTATTTTGCTTTGTCGCTGTCTCCCGCGTTAGCAAGGTAGCGCAAGGAAACAGACGAAAGAGTGGCCCAACCCACCCACATACACATGTATAAACAAACACTTCCACACACGCAAATATACATACCTATACATCTCAATGTACACATATATATACACACACAGACATATACATATATACACATGTACATAATCCATACTTTCTGCCTTTTTTTATTCCCATCGCCACCTCGCCACACATGGAATAACAACCCCCTCCCCCCTCATGTGTGCGAGGTAGCACTAGGAAAAGACAACAAAGCCCACATTCGTTCACACTCAGTCTCTAACTGTCATGTAATAATGCACCGAAACCACAGATCCCTTTCCACACCCAGGCCCCACACAACTTTCCATGGTTTACCCCGGACGCTTCACATGCCCTGGTTCAATCCATTGACAGCACGTCGACCCCAGTATACCACATCGTTCCAATTCACTCTATTCCTTGCACGCCTTTCACCCTCCTGCATGTTCAGGCCCCCATCTCTCAAAATCTTTTTCACTCCATCTTTCCACCTCCAATTTGGTCTCCCACTTCTCCTCGTTCCCTCCACCTCTGACACAAATATCCTCTTGGTCAATCTTTCCTCACTCATTCTCTCCATGTGACCAAACCATTTCAAAACACCCTCTTCTGCTCTCTCAACCACACTCTTTTTATTTCCACGCATCTCTCTTACCCTTACATTACTTACTCGATCAAACCACCTCACACCACATATTGTCCTCAAACATCTCATTTCCAGCACATCCACCCTCCTACTCACAACTCTATCTATAGCCCACGCCTCGCAGCCATCAACATTGTTGGAACCACTATTCCTTCAAACATACCCCATACCCGTTTTTGCTTTCCGAGATAATGTTCTCGACTTCCACACATTCTTCAAGGCTCCCAGAATTTTCGCCCCCTCCCCCACCCTATGATTCACTTCCGCTTCCATGGTTCCATCTGCTGCCAGATCCACTCCCAGATATCTAAAACACTTTACTTCCTCCACTTATCAGGCACTTAAAAAGCCAACAACTAATCGAAAGATAGATAGGTGCAATGCTTGAAAACAGATGAAGCCCATCATCTGTTTTAGATAAGGGTCTGAATTCCTTTGTATCAAACATAATCCGTTCTGATTCTTTTCCCTCATCTTCCGATTACGTTAAAGTCAAAATCTCCTCATCTGTTTCGTAATTATTTCTTCCTCCACCAACTGGGGATAGCGGAGCGACATCCACTCGTACCACAGACAGATCCATGACGATTTCAATTAAACTCTAATGCATCCGATCGACATGAATCGTATGTGCACTGGCGGCGTTTCGTTAGTATCCAACTCCCTTCCATGTCCTCATCAACCAGTGACCCCGACATATGTCTGATGATCGAGTCGTCTATGATTATGCTTAGATTTCGGTAAGAAAAAATGATTAGAAGAGATAATGGTCATGACTCAGTATCAAAGGAAGGAAGAAGTTACTAGTTACAGAAACTCTTTAGAGTATAATGTCACATAACCTTCGTCAGCTCCATATATATATATACATATAACAGTCGGGACAATGCCTCCACTAGAAGAGAATGTCCACATCTCAAAAGAAGTCTTCAATCACCCTTTTGAACCAAGACAAACACGAACCCAATACCCTCCCCGTCACCTTACATGGCCAATAAACTCCCACTCCACACAACACCAATATCCCGGTCAACACATGCAACACACACACTCGACACTCACGCTTTACATCACATGCGCATATCAGCAAAAACGCAACAGACAGGCTGAATGCCTTTCGAACATTAACCGGAACCAGATCTGGACAAGATGAAAAAAAAAATAATAATACTCACTTAGCACACCAGCATTCCATATAAACCGTTCCTTCGTTCCACCCTCAACCACGCCTCTCCACCTTGGCCTTCAACCCCAACAAAAGCAAGCATAAAAATGCTGCAAACCACATACACAACAGAGCACTCTGAAAAATCACTTGCTGCCTAGCAACCACGTCCATTCAACACGGGCACAACGAAACAAAATATCTCAGCACAATCCTACTTCAATATGCTCGACACTCCATTCTTTTCTTACTGCAAAATCCACCCAAACTCCTCCAAAACTAACCAACAACTACCAAGCAGAAATATTAATCTGAGCCCTGCCTCACATCTCGTCAACCTGTACTCACAGATCCATCCACCTTCCGCCAACAGAACACTGACAAAACATACACACACACACACATACACACAGATATGACCCGACAAGCACTAAACAGCCGCCTTCCCATTTCAGTCTTGACCAACACGTCACTAGCCAGTCATACACATGTCAGAATCCACGCTCTCCAAAAATGCACCACTTCCAGTCTCTCGTTTACGTTCTGGACATCACCCATCTCCTCCAGTTCCTCTGTGTGTCGACAGAAACTGATAATGCAACGAGTGTGACCTCAGTTGAACAGCCAAGCTAAGGTGCTAAAAAATAGAAAGTAACTGGCTGCTCTCTCTCTCTCTCTCTCTCTCTCTCTCTCTCTCTCTCTCTCTCGTCCATAGTCGTTCGACTAAGCGAGACCCAAGGTCACTGAAAAAGGGAATGGAATTCTTCCTCCCAAAGGTCTCAGCGACTCCGAACACTTTGATCAAAAATGGACTGTGGTGAAAAGAGGAGGAAAAAATGTAAAAAAAAAAAAATAAAAAAAAAATCCACACCTCACATCCTTTATCCTCATAGTCTACACCCTCACGCGTGCAGCAGCAACTTGATTTTCTGAGATCCTCTCCACATACGTACATGCTAAGGTGGAAGGACATGTCTAGTCTCATACCAGCTGCTGATTCCTCTTCTGGGCGTATGATGTTACACCTTTAAGCAGGCTTACCACTCCCGTCAGGCCTGAGGAGCTGGGATTCTCCTTCCACAGGACAACTGACAGAAGCGAGACGTCTTGAAATGGCGTCGTTGATCTATTGTGCCTTGGGTAATATCCAACACGTCCTATAACTCAATTCATGTCTGCCACTTCTCTCTCTCTCCTAGATACACTGGTATTCTCGGCAGAGTGGAGCGGCAAGGCGCAGAGCAAGTGGGTCAAGAGTACCACTATGAACAGAGTCTGGATAGCAGGTAAGAAATCCCCGAACTGGAGTGCCCTTTACAGCTGGGAAGTGGTGAGCAGCGGTATAGCTGCTGAGGCCGTGCTATCCGCAAAGAGTTTGCCTCAGTCCACGTTGAGGGAGGTGGCTTTGGAGAGATTAAGTGCAGAGTGCTCTCACGTCCTCGCTCAAGAGATGAAACTGGGATTCCAGTTACCCGGAGACCTTCCCAAGCTTTCTGGCGGCGTTTCAGACACTATATCGCTGGAAGATACTGAGGAAAATAAGGAAAATTGTGATGACCATCTGGTAGGCAGATCATGTTCCAGTACCACCTCGGGTAAGAGGAAGAGTTACGTGTCTTCACTGGGTATCAGCTAAGTGTACGTTCAAGGTCTTCTTAAAGGAAAACTTCAGGACTTTATCTTCAACCCTGAGTCAGTCACTTTTGCAGGACGGTCGAGCCCTGAAGAAAAGGGTCACTCTGGAAGAAATTTGACACCTAACAATTATGAGGAAAAAGGCACCGTGGGCATCTATGGCATCCATTATGTCTGTCATCCTCTCTTAAGTTCTTCACCTTTGTATCTGTTGCTCTGAGCAACACTGTAGCTAAGCTGTTACGCAAACTCTAGGTTGGAGGTCATAATCTTCCGCAATTCGCCAACTATTTCCAACGAGAGGGAGGTCAGTAGGCAAAGACTGTACTCTGTATGCCGAGGTACCTTCGTGCAAGCACCAGATGTTTAGCTCACTCAACGATCAGTATATTGATACTATTGATACTATGGGCGAAATAGAATGAGAACAAAGGGGTCCCACTCCTGGCCATCTACAGCTGAATCAGTCTCATACTCTCATATGAGTCGGTGATTCGCTGTGGCACAACTGATCGAAATGAAGGAAGGATTGAACGATGGAAAGCACTGAAGAACGTCTCTATGGACGGCACTTTCTCCCTCTAAATTGAAAGAGTTCTCGAAATTCAATTTGACTCTGGCTTTACCACTGGGGAGGTTAATAACGTAAAGTAGGCTCGCAGTGTGGGCTGCTGAATCATAGACTATTGAGATGCCACCAAAGCCAATGGCTTTTTAGACTCTTGCAAAATGGATGCGTCGCTGCTTTTGAAATCCGTCTGGCTAGCAAAGGGCGTTGGTTTTTATCGATGACTACGTCTGTTGGGTCTGTATATACATACTATATGTATCTGATGTTAGATTAAGCTCTTTGTGTATATGAGGACGCGAACATTATAACGACCCTACGTCGAAAGGACGATATATTACTGCCTTGCTTGGGCGAGGAAAATATCTTGGATGTTTTTTCCATAACGTGGAACAGAGAGAGAGAGCGTTATAACAACAGCAGCAATTGTGAAAGTTGATAACATCAGACACGAAAAATCAAAATGTCAAATACTGAATGTTCTTATCCCAGTCTAAGGTGTGAATGAGTGTGTGTACACATATTCGTATCCTGTTATTCCTACGTTTACGTCTGGGAATGTTCTCAGTGTGCACTATATGTATCGCTCAGCTAAGCTTGTGTGTCCTTGGCCCAGATGGTACATTCCATCATCATCGAGGAAGCTACGTACTTGACAATAATCATCAGCTGAGATTCGTGAGCGTCGACATTTGAGCGAAAGTCTAATGATAGTAGTGAGTCTTGACGCGGGTCACTAGAAGGTCATGAAGATGTCTGAGAGCACCTATCTTCTCTTGGGAGGGCAAAAGGTGAGCGGTAGAGTTATGGAGAATTACTTCAACTCTTGTATGCAATCATAAACATTGTTTAACCAACGGTATAAAATTCATTTTAGTTACAGCAGGACACACGAGCTGAAGGTTAAGTATGACTCAACAGGAGTGATCAGAAACTAGTGAGATGAGCGCTGAGAAAAGTGATGCAATAATAGAAAAGTAAAGACTGGAAATGATAAGAAGGAAGGAAACAGTACAAGACAGCACAGAAGGATCGATAGTAAGGAGAGCACAAAGTCATATCAAAATAATAGGGTATAGATGGAAATAAGAGGAAGGAGGATAACAGTAAAAGAGAGCAGAGAAGGATAAGGATAAAGAGAACACAAAGTCATATCAAAATAGTAGGGTAAAGAGGGAAATAAGAGGAAGGAGAATAACAGTGCAAGATGGCATAGAAGGATGATGATAAAGCGAGCACAAAGTCACTTGAAAATAACAGGGTAAGGATGGAAATAAGAGGGAGGAGGATAACAGTACAAAAGAGCGTAGAAAGAGGATGATAGCGCGGGGGGGGAATATGAGGTATGAGGCGAGTATAAGGGAATCGCGAAGGCTCAAGAATTCTTTGGGTGCACGTGAAGTTGCCGTCCAGTGATACGACACAGTGACTGATGGCTCCCAGAGAGAGGAGCACCAGGGATATGAAGAAAACGAAGTGGTTCCCTGCGCCGGTCTGACCAACTGTGGTGCTGTGATGGATGGCTTACCTTGGGCAGACACAAGAAGGTAAGAGAGAGAGAGAGAGAGAGAGAGAGAGAGAGAGAGAGAGAGAGAGAGAGAGAGAGAGAGAGAGAGAGAGAGAGAGAGAGATAAGGTGTCTTCAAACATGCAGAAGTAAACGTAGCAAACGTATCATATCATCCCTAGAGATGCAGAGGAAAAAAACGAATACATTAAAGCATCTCCCAGAGGGGAATATTTTCTTTTAAGGGAAAACAGGGATCACATACACTGTGAACTCTACGAGGGCGAGAGAAGACGAGGAACAGATTTAAGGCGGTCGAGGTGAGACAGACGGCGTTACGAGTCTGAGGGGATGACGCAGCTGTAATAGGACCAGGATTATGGTGTTGGCGCAGGAAGCCCAGGATGATGGTGCTGGTGAAGGAAGACGGCGATAGTGGCGTTGGTGTTAAGACACCGAGGATAAGGGCGCTGGTAGCATGAGAGCTGAGGGGGTTGGTACTGACGCAAGAGGTTCGAGATTGATGTTGCTTGCGTACCAGGCCTAAGATGGTGATGATGCTGCTGGTGCATGAGAGAGAGAGAGAGAGAGAGAGAGAGAGAGAGAGAGAGAGAGAGAGAGAGAGAGAAGGTAACTTCAAGGCTGTACATGTTGGTGAAGGGAACACAGCGAGAGACAAGTACCACAGAACAGTTAGAAGCGTGAGTGGAAGCGAGACTCTTGATGCATAAACCCATCCCGATGTTGTCAGGAGTAAGCACAAGGCATGAGGATGGGTCCACCGTGACAGTGAACACTTAATGAGGTTTGGATGTCAAGTCGAAAATGAAAGCGACAAGCGAAAGAGCCGGAGGGACCGCACAGAGCATACTGGAAGGGATGAAGGAACTCCACCGTTGTGCTGTAGTCGAAAGCGAGGTGTGTTCGATACCTCTGAGTCTTTTTCGACAGAGCAGACGGGCAAGAGTCTGAGACTAGCACTAATAGTTGTACCCCCATCCACGTTAGCGAGGATGCGCCGGGAATAGACGAAGAATGGCCGCATCTGTTAACATCCATTCTCTAGCTGTCATGTGTAATGCACCAAAATCATAGCTCCATATCCACATCCAGGCCCAACAGACCTTTCCATGGTTTACCGCGGACGTTTCACATGAACTATTCAGTGTACTGACAGCATGTTGATCCCAGTACACCACATCGTTCCAATTCACTCTATCCCGTGCACGCCTTTCACCCTCCTGATGTTCAAGCCCCTCGAAATCTCTTTAGTCGATCTTTCCTTGTCCAATTTGATATCCCCATTCTCCTTGTTCCCTCCACATCTGACGCGCATATCCTCTTTTTCAACCTTTCCTCACTCATCCTCTCCAACCACTTCAGCAAACCTTCTTCAGCTCTGTCAACCACACTCTTCTTATCACCGCACCTCTCTCTTACCCTTTCATCACCACACACCACACGCTGTCCTCAAAACATCTAATACTCACTATCCTCCGTAGATAAGTAGGTAGAGACACGACTTATCTCTTTTGGTGATTGACAGTGAATAAGTAGAAAAGTCAGTTCACCAATATAATTACACATTAGCGATATAATACAATATCATCAAATGTAATTAAAGTTAGCCTTCATGAGGATGTAGCGGTGCCTTGAACCTCGAGAGCTAGACCTGTAGGAGGAACCGCCAGTACGCAGCCCAGGCAGACTTCCAACCGTTGTCTAGCATGTTCCTAAGACGAGTCAGTGGTCATACTCACACCCTCGGGCTAAGACCATCTGTCCTCCCTGCTTAGATGGTGCTCAGTCCACGAAAGGAGGCAAATGGCGTTGGTGAAGTTAGCTACTTTTTACGATTTACTATAAACCAATGACTTGTTCATGGCAAAGACGAAGGGACGGGATATGGACCATCTGAGATACGACTTAGATCTCGAAAATCCTTTGTGTCGCAGATGACATGATTGTATCATCAAAGATGATTTTTGACTGTGTGATAAAAAACGGGACTTTTGGTTATCATAGTTATCATAGTTAGATTTCTGAAAATAACTTCACAAAGCAATAGATCTGATGCTGGAAATTAAAATAAATCCGTGACAGGAGATTAATTTCCACGTATGACAAGTGCATTATCCTTCTACAATCCTCAGTAAAACCCCACAAAGTACAAGGGATAGGCTTTGAAGATTAGAGAGAACGTACGATTACGCATTATGAACTCTGAACTTTGAAGATTTAGGGGAAAATGTACGATTGAATATAGATTTCGTACACATATGACAACCTAATCTACCCAGCCTAAGTGTTTGGCCCACGCTCTCTCTTTTTCCGCTTGCCACAGTGAATTTGAAGTGATTTTTTTTTTTTTGACCGAATCACTTCGCATACACGTAAGAAACTACCAGTAACTGTACGCAAGTGTGTGTCGTGCTTAAACCCTATCGCACCGATCATCTGAAGCGAAGGTGGGCGATCATTCGATGTGATTGACAGAACACCCAACGCAAGGCTCTAGTCTCTCTCTCTCTCTCCTTGGTATGAGGAACGCGTAAATGAACCACTGGAACTGAAACACTCCATGCTTTGAACCAACCAGGAATCCCGCATTCAGCTTAATTTGAACAATTTGAGTTTGTACTGCGACTGCGGAAGGATCATAGACCAATAGCAAAATTCAGAAGATACAGAAAGAGTCGGATAAAACATAAGAGCAACATTAATACAACGAACACCGAAAGAACTGTAGAAGAATATGTTCCCGTTGGATCAAAACAAAGTACGAAGAAAGAGGCATTGTTGACTGACTCGCGCTGGCGATCCACTCTCTTTTAATTTTCTCTCCTCACAAATTCTTCCCGTTTTTCGATAATTGAAACGAGTCTCCATCTGCTGGAAAAGTTGGAAAGTTCCAACATGAAGTCGGCAAGCTAATGATTACCTTCCCTTTTCCCCTCACAATGAATACAGAGATATGAAGATACGTACTCGGGCAGATTAGATAACCTAGCCACAAAAATATACAAAAACGACAAGAGGACATCCGCGTTCGATCGCATCCGCGAGAAAACAACGAAAGGAAATAAAAATCTTTGACTTCTCTGGTTCATAGATACGTTCCCCTAGTGGTCGGAATTCACTTAGCGGCGTGGCTTCCCTTACATCAGAACATGAAGGATGTTATGGCCTTTCCGGCAGAGGGCCGGAGTGCTGGATGGACTTTATATCCTGTTTCCCAACACCCTCCTGACGACGTAAGACTTTCATGTGAATCTTCTCAAATGGGTCTTTCAGATACTGAGATATCTCTATGGGTCTTGGCAGCCATATCGGAGAGTACCATAAACAAGATTGAGAATATACATAATATATATATATATATATATATATATATATATATATATATATATATATATATATATATATATATTTTATTTTTATTTTATTTCTATTTTATCTTGCTTTGTCGCTGTCTCCCGCGTTTGCGAGGTAGCGCAAGGAAACAGACAAAAGAAATGGCCCAACCCACCCCCATACACATGTATATACATACACGTCCACACACGTAAATATACATACCTATACATCTCAATGTACATATATATATATATACACACACAGACACATACATATACATCCATGCACACAATTCACACTGTCTGCCTTTATTCCTTCCCATCGCCACCTCGCCGCACATGGAATACCAACCCCCTCCCCCCTCATGTGTGCGAGGTAGCGCTAGGAAAAGACAACAAAGGCCCCATTCGTTCACACTCAGTCTCTAGCTGTCATGCAATAATGCCCGAAACCACAGCTCCCTTTCCACATCCAGGCCCCACACAACTTTCCATGGTTTACCCCAGACGCTTCACATGCCCTGATTCAATCCACTGACAGCACGTCAACCCCGGTATACCACATCGATCCAATTCACTCTATTCCTTGCCCGCCTTTCACCCTCCTGCATGTTCAGGCCCCGATCACTCAAAATCTTTTTCACTCCATCTTTCCACCTCCAATTTGGTCTCCCACTTCTCCTCGTTCCCTCCACCTCCGACACATATATCCTCTTGGTTAATCCTTCCTCACTCATTCTTTCCATGTGCCCAAACCATTTCTTGTATCTCCCCTGATGTGATAATTACACGAAAGTGCACTTGAGAACTTATCGTGTTTCATTTTCCCCGTGGACTCACAGGAATGTATATATATATATATATATATATATATATATATATATATATTTTTTTTTTTTCAAACTATTCGCCATTTCCCGCGTTAGCGAGGTAGCGTTAAGAACAGAGGACTGGGCCATTGAGGGAATATCCTCACCTGGCCCCCTTCTCTGTTCCTTCTTTTGGAAAATTAAAAAAAATTGAGAGGGGAGGGTTTCCAGCCCCCCGCTCCCTCCCCTTTTAGTCGCCTTCTACGACACGCAGGGAATACGTGGGAAGTATTCTTTCTCCCCTATCCCCAGGGAAAACATATATATATATATATATATATATTTTTTTTCAAACTATTCGCCATTTCCCGCGTTAGCGAGGCAGCGTTAAGAACAGAGAACTGGGCCTTTGAGGGAATATCCTCACCTGGCCCCCTTCTCTGTTCCTTCTTTTGGAAAATTAAAAAAAAAAAAAAATGAGAGGGGAGGATTTCCAGCCCCCCGCTCCCTCCCCTTTTAGTCGCCTTCTACGACACGCAGGGAATACGTGGGAAGTATTCTTTCTCCCCTATCCCCAGGGATATATATATATATATATATATATATATATATATATATATATATATATATATATATATATTATCCCTGGGGATAGGGGATTAAGAATACTTCCCACGTATTCCCTGCGTGTCGTAGAAGGCGGCTAAAAGGGGAGGGAGCGGGGGGCTGGAAATCCTCAAACCTCGTTTTTTTTTTTAAATTTTCCAAAAGAAGGAACAGAGGGGGCCAGGTGAGGATATTCCAAAAAAGGCCCAGTCCTCTGTTCTTAACGCTACCTCGCTAACGCGGGAAATGGCGAATAGTTTGAAAAAAAAAAAAAAAAAAAATATATATATATATATATATATATATATATATATATATATATATATATATATATATATATATCCCTGGGGATAGGGGAGAGAGAATACTTCCCACGTTTTCCCTGCGTGTCGTAGAAGGCGACTAGGAGGGGAGGGAGCGGGTGGCTGGAAATCCTCCCCTCTCTTGTATTTTTTTTTTTAAATTTCCAAAAGAAGGAACAGAGAAGGGGTTCAGGTGAGGATATTCCCTCTAAGGCCCAGTTCTCTGTTCTTAACGCTACCTCGCTAACGCGGGAAATGGCAAATAGTATGAAAAAAAAAAAAAAAAAAATATATATACATATATATATATATATATATATATATATATATATATATATATATATATAGTCTTTAATGTATTCATAAATGCCTCTGACACACTTTCTAAAAGGAGTCCTGGTATTACCCAGGACCTCCCTTTCAGAGGCTCCCGCAGTCCAAGGCTTCGCTCCTTCCAGTAGTAGGGAAGTGATGGACTTCTCTGGAGTGAGAAGTTCTTGAAAGAGACTGTGCTTCCAATGATACTGCCTCTACTTACAGATCTCCCTAACATACATACTAAAGGAACCCGTCGTGCGCCAAGCAAATGACCTCCCAACAACACTTTCAAACTCAGTCCCACCAGACAATACACTCAATCGAGGCAAAGGATCCCCAGCAAGCGCGAGTCACACTTTCCCGTCTGCGCTCTGGTCGTAAACCTTCCCTACAACACTAGTAACACTGTCTCAACGAATCCTTAAACCCTTCATATCACAACGAAGAAACCGTACACTTATGCCTCAACCGCCCTTCACTATCCACACACAGACACACACAAAACATCACTGCATTGTATGACCTATGGTCCCGACCATATATATATATGTTTTTTTTTTTAAATTTTTAAAGTTTTTTTTTAAATATATATATATATATATATATATATATATATATATATATATATATATATATATATATATATATATATTCCCTGGGGATAGGGGAGAAAGAATACTTCCCACGTATTCCCTGCGTGTCGTAGAAGGCGACTAAAAGGGGAGGGAGCGGGGGGCTGGAAATCCTCCCCTCTCGTTTTTTTTTTAATTTTCCAAAAGAAGGAACAGAGAATTGGGCCAGGTGAGGGTATTACCTCAAAGGCCCAGTCCTCTGTTCTTAACGCTACCTCGCTAATGCGGGAAATGGCGAATAGTTTGAAAAAAAAAAAAAAAAAAAAAAAATATATATATATATATATATATATATATATATATATATATATATATATATATATATATATATCACGGGTCAAAGTATTTTAAACTGATACACACAGGACTATAAGACCATCCAAAGACCATCTACTGAACGTTGACATCAGAGCTTCCATCTTTAATTAGCGCCGTATGACACATAGTATTCAGAATATTCTCAACAACTTGGGCAACATTTTCGGAATATGAGACAGGCTCGTGTATTCTGCAAAGTTTCCTCAAGAAAAGGTATAAGACCAGATTTCCGTCTCGACACCAGGAGAAGGATGGAGGAAAATTAATTTCCTGCATATACCTTAACGCTGCTGCGCATATTGATTTTAAGATTAATAACACGATTATCGCATGATTCTTTACTGAGAGAGGTGTGAAGCACAGATTGAATCTTTATTGAAACAACGAAACAACGCCCATTCGAGCGTATGAGTCATCTTCCCATTTCTCAGTCTACCTTTATAAATAACTTGGAATTTCTAAGTGAAATTCATTTCGAGAAGGCTTACGATACAGGTAGCTCAAATCTGCAGCACATTTCACCATTTCTGGAAGGTTCCTGACTCGAATCCAGAATAAACCCCTCAATTCAGTTGGAAAGTCCAACTGGAAGCGGCTAACAATGGAGAGACGGACATTTGAAGCGAATTTTCGTATTTCCAGTTTACAAGTCATAATCTTTACCACGAAGCCAGTGAGATAAAATCTACACAAAAGAAATCGGTTGATATTTCATCATCCTTTTGCAAAATTCACTTATATTTGTATGTACTCCACGTGTTCTGTGTTCGTAGATGACTTTAATAAAAACATTTCGTGAAACGTGTATTGTATGTGTTCTGTGATCGCTGCAGACTTTTTAAACAAATTTTAAGGAAATGTATTGCATTTGTCCTGTGTTCGTAGTTAACTATCTCAACAGGTAAAGAATTATTCTGAATGAGTCTCCTTGCATTACTAGTAAGATAAGAAAAAAAAATCGTTACTATAATATCAGTAACATGTCTATTTCCTCAAAAGGCCAAAGCCTTACATCACCAATAAACAGACACCCTGCAGTACTGCTCCTGTATGCAGACCCAATAAATCTTTGGGAAAACGTGTCTATTGTCTCTAAAATTAATTACAGTTAATAAAAATTGTTGCTAAAATCAACTACAATTGATTACAATTGTTACTGAAATCAATTACAATTTATTACAACTGTCGTTAAAATCAATTACAATTGATTACAACTGTTGTTAAATCAATTACAATTTATTACAATCGTCGCTAAGATCAATTACAATTGATTACAAATGTCACTAAAATCAATCATGATTGATTACAATTGTCACTAAAATTAATTACAATAGATTACAATTGTCACTAAAAATCATGATTGATTACAAATGTCACTAAAAATCAATTACAGTCTAAAGCTAGACAGAAATACTTTTTTTTTCATCTAGCATTTACAAAAAAAAAATAAAAGATCTTTCTTCACATGTATCTAACACATGAAGTTAGATAAAGAGACTTGAACTTGCTCAAACGAGTCCCTTCAGGCCTCAAGAAATGTGTTCGACACCAGATGACTATCAGCCTTTAATCAAAGATTTCTTAGCCCAACTCTGACATCAGCGTTAATATCACTGTTTCGTTAAGATACTTTTACTATATTTTCTTAATTAAAGCCACAGGGTACATGAGGCCAGCAGCATACGTCTTCTTCGTGAAGGCAGTCATCCAGAGTCTCGTAACAAAAGCCATTGTTCTACCACATATTGTCAACATGTCGATTTCCCCGATAAAATATTGACCAAAGGATCTTCTTTCTTCCCAGTGGGACTGATTATGTCAAGACGTAATTCTTCACCTCACTAAAGATATATCTATTTTATCTATTTAAAGTTATCCCAGAGGCAATTCCTATGAACGAGTCCTGGTGTTATCTAAAGTCTCCAGCAGCTCAAGGCTGTGTTACCATCCAGTAAGCAGGGAAATGTAGGCTCCCTCCAAGTTTTACGTCGAGACTGTACTCTTATTGATACAACCTCACCAATGGTGACTTTACATTCTACTCATTTTACATTTACAGGCGAAGTCCGCTCACACCAGTAAAGTTACACACACACAGCACACACACACACACACACACACACACACACACACACACACACACACACACATATATATATATATATATATATATATATATATATATATATATATATATATATATATATATATATGAATGAGTGAGGAAAGATTGACCAAGAGGATATATGTGTCGGAGGTGGAGGGAACGAGGAGAAGAGGGAGACCAAATTGGAGGTGGAAAGATGGAGTGAAAAAGATTTTGTGTGATCGGGGCCTGAACATGCAGGAGGGTGAAAGGAGGGCAAGGAATAGAGTGAATTGGAGCGATGTGGTATACAGGGTTTGACGTGCTGTCAGTGGATTGAATCAAGGCATGTGAAGCGTCTGGGGTAAACCATGGAAAGCTGTGTAGGTATGTATATTTGCGTGTGTGGACGTGTGTATGTACATGTGTATGGGGGGGGGGGGGGGGTTGGGCCATTTCTTTCGTCTGTTTCCTTGCGCTACCTCGCAAACGCGGGAGACAGCGACAAAGTATAAAAAAAAAAAAAAAAAAAAATATATATATATATTGTCAACATCTGGATAGTTGAAGAAAGCTTTCAAGGCACAAGTTCTTGGAACGGGTTCAAGAGACCTTCCTGCGCGAAGTACGTCACTGGACGCAACAGAGCCGGACATTCAGAAACGTCATCAGCTCAGATTTCATAATCACGAACAATGGCTCGGGAGGCTGGAAGCACCAGGTGTTGTAACTCTCTCGGAAACACGATCACACAAAGTGTGAGTCTGTGATCAACGGAAAAGTAAGGAAGTAAAGGTAGACCCCGAATGCCGTTGAGGAAACGCATTCTAAAGAGGAAGCTTTACTTAAGCTGCAAGGACTTTGTCAAGCTGTCATCTGGTGAAATGAAATTCCACTGTCAGAGTGCGGAAGAGCGGTGCCAAAAATTTCTCTGATGTGAGGAGGGGAGGTTAGTGGATGACTGCTACTGGTAGGAGAGGGGAGATGAAGGTAGGGAAGAAAGAGACGTGGCTAGGTGGTTGTCAAAAGTCCAAACGACGCCATAACAAGCAGGTAACGCTTGAAATGCCTCAAGATAACAAGCAGGAGTAAAGGAAAAAAAAAAAAAAGGAAGACCAGAAGAATTTCGACAGGGAAAATGTGAACAATGTCCAAGAAAAAGAAAATAATAAGACTAAACTGGAAGAAAACTTTTATTAAACGAACCAAAAATCAGACTCAAGGTCTCATCTGGATGGGGTTGTTGAGAGGGGTTTGAGAAGGATGTATGCAACGAGGGTAATGCGAGGGTCCAGAGAGTGTTCATTGTCGAAGTCGCATTGGCCTTCAATACAACCGAGATTGGATGGAGGAGAGATCGTGGAAAGTAAAAAAGATCGTTCGATCGAAAGGCAGATGAGTTCATGAAAAGTCTGGAGCCATGTGGGGCTCATGGCCTTCATGATACCTCGCCCTTCGTACACAAAGTGAGAGCAGATACAGTGCAGAGTCCACTAGACATGTTGGTGACGCAGTGGTGGGAAGAGGCATTCCCACCAAGACACTGGAGGAGATCACATGGCGTACCAGTTTATGAAGAGGATAACCGAACGGAGCAAGTGGTTCACAGCCAACCCTCAAATATGGCTGATGATCAGGTTGATGCGTGTATAAACACACACACACACACACACACACACACACACACACACGAGATGACCTTGATTAGGGCATGTAACTGCCCGTGCCAGCTCTGCTCTTCTACAAATAAAAAAAAAAAATGCGCTTCAAAAGTTAGCATCACTGACCAATACTGTCTATTGAACCTCTGGAAAAGATGAACCAAAGGCAAATGGATGAACATTTTGTGAAGAAGAAACTGCCAAAAATAAGAGGCCGAATGTGTTCAGAAGAGAGAAGTTCTGTCTTGTGAAGTTTCGGATTTTTCTATGAACGGGTTCGAGACACAGAAGCTAACCAGTTAGAAGTATATTTTTGACCATTACCTCCTACGGCCGTCTCCATTAGCTCCTCCATTCACTAGAGCATCAGTGCTTTCTTGGCAAAAGCATTTTCCTTACTAATGGCTTTGGTTTATTCTTCCTGCAAGTCAGGAACTTTTATGCTTTTCCTGAAGACTTGCAGTAGCACAAATGTATTGCGAAATTCGTCTATTACTTTCCTCAACTCATCCTTTTAAAACTGGAGTTCAGTAAAGTGATGAATCAACAGCGTGTTTGAGGAATTCCCAGGGATTCCACGGGATAGTCTCCATGTGAAAGCTCGTAAGGCTGTGTGTTAATATACACGTCCTTGTCACTCTGTGGTCTCCATCTGAGAATAATGCATCATCGTCACATAGAATAAGGCACGTCCAATCTTATGACTGTGCATAAGACGCCTTACACCAGAGGAGCTACGTAATGGACCACTTCAGTAGGTGTCTCTCTACCACTGAATGATGTATCAGTGAATGAATATCAGTTCCTTCTGATCACTGCTTTCATTGCCTCCTTAGCAGTGATCATCAGTTTCTTTCACTGTCACAAGCTTACTGATTGACCAGTGGTGTTGAGCACTGATATCATACTGTCCATTGTCAGTCTAGCAAGTTACTGTATGTGCTGGACGTGTGTCTGACAGATCTCTCATTAACGGCTTGAGGATAATTGCCTACGAATGGGAACACTTTGATGACACGGTTACACCTATGTTGACTTTCATGAAAGCTGAACTCAACAAAGCCCGGATGATCATACATACTCCCGAACCATCTTCATTTATATTCATGGCTTAACAACTTAAATAATACATTCCCCAAACAGCATCAGATATTCCACTATGTCACAGACGTTGTGTGAACATCACTACACTCGAGGGTTGGCCGATTCAACGTCTGCTTCTTTCCTTCCACAGGTCAACTGTGGAACTTTTAACCCCTTCATGCTCTCCTGACTTCTATAGACAGTCTTCCTTCCTTTGCGAGGCAAGTCTGGCATTGCTTGGAGAACAGATGATGCCTTATATATTTCTTCTCCATCATGCCTGACCTTGCCCGTGGTCGGCATTTTTAGGGAATAGTTAATACTTTTGATAACTTGATAACGCCTTATGATCTGATATCTTCTGCTACTGCATACATAACGCACGATCATCATCCTAGTTTCATTCGTCTACACTTACCAGAGATATGGATGAAGGGGAAACTGATGCTCATGAAGCATTTGGTATATACAACCAAAAACAGTTTCATTGACCTATTTCAGAACACGGCGTCGTCTTATACACTCAGGTTCAAGTAATGGCAAAAACATTATCTATTTTCATTTTTCCCTAACCTTTTCCACCATGATATGAAGTCTGGACAGCGATGCTGCCTGGACGTCCATCAAACCTGTTCAACAGTGACGCGACATCAGCGATTTCATGTCATACGGGCTGAGGCATCAGACCTCAGTCTCCTGTGGAAACTTCTTTATGGCCTTTAATGTCGTATGAGACCTTCCCAGTCTCAGTGGGGGCCACTATATGGCCTGTTGTATCAGACCTTCTCAGTTTACTGTGGGGCCCATTGTATGGCCTGTTGTATCAGACCTTCCTAGTCTACATGGGGGCCACTATATGGCCTGTTGTATCAGACCTTCCCAGTCTACAGTGTGGACCACTGTAGGGCCTGTTGTATCAGACCTTCCCAGTCTACAGTGGGGACCACTGTACGGAGTGTCGTATAAGACCTTCACAGTATCAGTGGGGATCACTGTATGGGCGTGTCGTATCAGACCAGTCATCAATGGTGGACCAATTTACACAGCTTGTGGTAGATCATCATCTCGACTAAGGACGACTGTATACTCTGGTACATCAAACCTTCTTCAATCTTCACCAGACACCATTACAGAGTCAGTTCCTCAAGCAAGGTCTCCTGGAATCCGAGGAGTTGCAGAAACGCCTTCAAGAGTTCCGAGAAAATTCTGTGATAATCAAAAACAACTTATTGAAGTCTTGATGTTTATATCTTATGAATAGACCACTTTTAACTTGAGCTTGGCTAATGGTTACCACAAAACTGCTGATGAAGTCATAAACTTCTGTTGACGATAGTGGAGGAAAGAATTGACGAAGAACGATCAGGTTCCCAGATAAATATGACATGTTGCTTACAAGGTTGCTCGACCAGGAAAAGGATGAAAAACACTGGTAGAGTCCATCGCATCAAGTCTTCCCAAGCTCAGTTGGAAACTCCATTATAGTCTGTAGCATCACATTAAGCGTCCTCAAGTCTCGACAGGGAACTGGCCTTATGGTCTGGAATACCAAATCTTTTCAGTCTCGCGAAAGAAAATCATTGTCTGTCTCCATGGTCAAACTTTCCTAGTCCTCATCGGGAACAGCTGTGTTGTCTGTCGCATCAGATTCTCTCTCAAGTTTTACTGGAGGCAATTCCATGCCCTGTGGGATGAGTGGCTCCAAGTCTCCAGAGGTGCCAGTTACATGGTACGTCGCATCATACCTTCCAGATCCCAGTGGGGGGGAGTGGAGTAAAGGTTGAGTCTAAGGGCAATCCAGACGCATGGGTCTCCAGTGGTAACAGTACACTGTACGTCCCATCGCATCTTCCAGATTCCATTGGAGACTGCAGTTAAGGCTGAGTTTGAGGACAAAGTGCCATGAGCTACACATACTGGAAAAAAATAACATCTGTCGATCTGTTACGCTCAGGAGGATGTCATTATACCGGCAAAGTTCACTTTTGCAATAAGTGGAGCGAACACTTAGCCAATAAGATCATTCGAAGGCGGCCAAAGCGTCGATGAGAGAAATGACCAGCAATTATCGTAAAACGAGGAAATGCTTGTTTCAAAATCAACAGAACACAGATGAAAACCTCACCTACTTTTCTCTAAGTCACTTTGATGTCTGGGCTTCAGGCCTACCAACTGCTGGAGTCATTAAGGCCGTCAGTGTCTAGCTACATCCATCAATCGCAAAATCCTTAATACCTTCTTCAGGTGTTAATACCTTCTTCAGGTGTTAAGGATAATTCTAAGATTACATTTACTCCCACTCTGCACGTGGCCCCTGCCATACCACCAGGATCCGGGATTTACCTAATCTTCACTGTTACTTCGGAACTACACTGTTACGAACATGTGCATTCGCCCATCTCCTGCGCTTGTGTGTGGTCATGTGAGCGTTCAAAGAAAGACTTTTGACGTTTCTCGTTAAGAAAATTCATGAACGTATCATTTTGAACTGTTTCTTTGAAACCTGAAAATAACATCAAAAAGACGATATCAAACGAATTACTTCGTGAATTTTCAGACGAGATCGCCCTCAAACATTCGCTTTTCAACGCATGCGTAAACTCGCTTCACCATTCACAAGACGCAGAAGGCAGCGATAATGATACATTTCTAACATAATATGCTGAAAACTGAGGTAAATATAATCATTTAAGGGAGAAGGCAGCGACAATGATATATTTCTAATATTAAATACTGAAAACTGAGGTAAATATAATTGTTTAAGAGAAGTTTGGTCACGTTTTCATAAGTTCTGTTCAATTTGTTTGCGTCTCTTCTCTTTACCATACTGATCCTTACACTTCACCACATTCTCGATATCCCTCCCCACTTAACACAGTGCTGTTCATCATTTGAGAGCCAGCACGGCCAAGTAGGTAAGTGTTCTACAACCTGTCACACCTCTGTTAATACATAACATCACTTGTCATTCCATGCTTGAAATCGGACTCCTGCATAATCACTCTTACACACTGCTGAGTTTCTGGTCTTTTCCACAGTCACAAATAGCCCCGAAAAGGACCTTACTGGTTTAATGTTGTCTGATTTCCCTCGTCCTTCTTTGTATGGTTTCTTTACCAAACACTTCTCTCTTGTTTCTAATCGGGACTTGTATACAGTCCCTTGTAATACAGCATTTCGTTTCTAGTGGGGGTCCCCACTGTGTGTTGAATCACATCTTCTCTGTCCTCAGTGGGGACGCCTGGGCGATCTCTGCCGCATCGTGTCAACCGAGTTCCCACTGCAGAATGCCGCTCGGTCTCTTAATCACTTCTCATTTCTTCCAAGTGGGGTCTACCGTACGGGCTGTGGCATCACGTCATTCCATTCTCCAGTGGGGGTTGCTGTTACGTGTCGAATTACTCTTCCCAAGTCCACAGTGGGGGAGACCGGTGGGCGCTCTGCCGCATCACGTCCTGCCACTCTCCAAGGTGGAGCACAGCTGGTTTTTCACCTCTTCCGTGAGGTCGACGAGAGAGACAAGAGAAATCTAGAGAAACGTACTGGAAGGACCCACATAAGAGGTTAATCTTTCGCAGCTGTGCACGGAGTGTGAGGATGTACCAGAGGATAAATAAAGAAACTGCTCGCTGGTCTAAGGATTCCAATTCTGTTAAGTAACGCCCCGTGGCACATGCGTGAACTAATGCAAATGTTTCAAGACGTGAAAATAACCTTGAAGGAGTTCCACCAGGCGATTGTATACTTACCCAACTTCAATGAGAGGGAGTTTCCAGTAAACTGAAAAGATTACCTTTAGAGTAAATTCTTTTACTTATGAGGAGAGTAAATTAATGGGAAAACAGATTACTATTTCTCTTCCTAAGTAAAAGAAAGTCCTTTATCATAATATATAGACGGATATAAATCCTAATAAGCCATAATAGACAAGAAATTACTCTTTTTTTTCGACGTTGCTTACCTCTTATTATTGAAATAAAGGACTTATGTGATAACGTATAAACAGTCATATATAAAAGATGATGAGCCATCTTTATTCCTTCATAAACATTTCTCCTGACGATCTCCTGACGAAGTAGAAATAATTCGTTCAAATTCACCGGGATTAAAAACGTCATGAGCTGTTCTTTTTGGAGTCTGTGAAACCTAGACGGACCGTGCAAGAAGCAAGAATGTCTGGGAAAGAGACTTAATTTAGAGGATGGTGTAAACCTGGAACCTTTTTTTCATCTTACATTTGATCGCCATTTCCCACGTTAGCAAAGTAGCGCCAGGAACATTCGAAGAAAGACCATATTCGCTCACATCCATTCTCTAGCTGCCATGTGCAATGCGCATTACAACAAACGGGTTGATAAACGTACACATAGACTCACAAATGTAGGACATGAAGTCATATGAGTTAATGGGTGTCCAGACACTTCTTGCCGTCACAGACAAGTGCAAACTCCTGTATAATTCATCGAAGAACGAGTGACGAACGCTCACACAGCTTCGTCACCCTGGACGACATCGTAAACCTTTGAGCACCACGATATGACCCATTCAGCCAAAAGGCACGACCTTCAAGGGTAAGATCAAAGAGAGGTCACGCCATCATCTCTAAGGGCCACAGTGTCGAGCCCTAAGGGTAAGTCAACACCTGTTAGTATAGAAAACTGGAGCAATGAATGTTGATGGTGTGGTCATCACCTGTTTAGCATCCCAATGGTGTCGTTCCCCCAACACCTACCGGAGGTGACCCGCTTGCCAGGGTGTTGCGATGACCCGCTTGCCAGGGTGTTGAGGTGACCCGCTTACCAGGATGTTGCGATGACCCGCTTGCCAGGATGTTGCGATGACCCGCTTGCCAGGGTGTTGAGGTGACCCGCTTACCAGGGTGTTGAGGTGACCCGCTTGCCAGGATGTTGCGATGACCCGCTTGCCAGGGTGCTGAGGTGACCCGCTTGCCAGGGTGCTGAGGTGACCCGCTTGCCAGGGTGTTGAGGTGACCCGCTTGCCAGGGTGTTGCGATGACCCGCTTGCCAGGGTGTTGAGGTGACCCGCTTGCCAGGATGTTGCGATGACCCGCTTGCCAGGGTGCTGAGGTGACCCGCTTGCCAGGATGTTGAGGTTACCTGCTTACTAGGGTGTTGAGGTGATCCGCTTGCTAGGGTGCTGAGGTGACCCGCTTGCCAGGGTGCTGAGGTGACCCGCTTGCCAGGGTGTTGAGGTGATCCGCTTGCCAGGGTGCTGAGGTGACCCGCTTGCCAGGGTGTTGAGGTGACCCGCTTGCCAGGGTGTTGAGGTGATCCGCTTGCCAGGGTGTTGAGGTGATCCGCTTGCCAGGGTGTTGAGGTGACCCGCTTGCCAGGGTGTTGAGGTGATCCGCTTGCCAGGGTGTTGAGGTGACCCGCTTGCCAGGGTGCTGAGGTGACCCGCTTGCCAGGGTGCTGAGGTGACCCGCTTGCCAGGGTGTTGAGGTGATCCGCTTGCCAGGATGTTGAGGTTACCTGCTTACTAGGGTGTTGAGGTGATCCGCTTGCCAGGGTGTTGAGGTGACCCGCTTGCCAGGGTGTTGAGGTGATCCGCTTGCCAGGGTGCTGAGGTGACCCGCTTGCCAGGGTGTTGAGGTGATCCGCTTGCCAGAGTGCTGAGGTGACCCGCTTGCCAGGGTGTTGAGGTGATCCGCTTGCCAGGGTGTTGAGGTGACCCGCTTGGCAGGGTGTTGAGGTGACCCGCTTGCCAGGGTGTTGAGGTGACCCGCTTGCCAAGGTGTTGAGGTGACCCGCTTGCCAGAGTGCTGAGGTGACCCGCTTGCCAGAGTGCTGAGGTGATCCGCTTGCCAGGGTGTTGAGGTGACCCGCTTGGCAGGGTGTTGAGGTGACCCGCTTGCCAGGGTGTTGAGGTGACCCGCTTGCCAAGGTGTTGAGGTGACCCGCTTGCCAGAGTGCTGAGGTGACCCGCTTGCCAGGGTGTTGAGGTGATCCGCTTGCCAGGGTGTTGAGGTGACCCGCTTGGCAGGATGTTGAGGTGACCCGCTTGCCAGGGTGTTGAGGTGACCCGCTTGCCAAGGTGTTGAGGTGACCCGCTTGCCAGAGTGCTGAGGTGACCCGCTTGCCAAGGTGTTGAGGTGACCCGCTTGCCAGGGTGTTGAGGTGATCCGCTTGCCAGAGTGCTGAGGTGACCCGCTTGCCAGGGTGTTGAGGTGACCCGCTTGCCAGGGTGTTGAGGTGACCCGCTTCCCAGGATGTTGCGGTGACCCGCTTACCAGGATGTTGAGGTGACCCGCTTGCCAAGGTGTTGAGGTGACCCGCTTGCCAAGGTGTTGAGGTGGCCCCGCTTCCAAGGGCGCTAAGGTGACCCGCTTACCCAGGGTATCTATTGCATCAGTCATTTACCAGGATGGTCACCCGATGTCTCACATTTTTCCTATCACATTTTGGACGAGTGTGTCACACAAAACTATGGATGTTATCCCTAAAAAAAAAGATAAATCTATTCGTTATGTCATCTCTTAGACTGGTATCAATGCTTTAATTTTCCATTTACCGAATCAGAAATGAAAATGGTTCACTGCACTAGAAACCGAGCTTCGAAAAATCCGGTCACATGATTTTGTGAATCATTAATACTTCCGACCTGGTCGCGATATCTGCCATGTTGCACGGATCATTTACATATTCTTTTATTTTTTTCTTTTTATAGCGTAGATGGTACGGGCAACTGAGGTTTAATCATCTCATTAACGCTATATATATATTATTTATTTTTTTATTTTGCTTTGTCGCTGTCTCCCGCGTTTGCGAGGTAGCGCAAGGAAACAGACGAAAGAAATGGCCCAACCCACCCCCATACACATGTATATACATACACGTCCACACACGCAAATATACATACCAATACATCTCAATGTACACATATATATACACACACAGACACATACGTATATACCCATGCACAGAATTCACACTGTCTGCCTTTATTCATTCCCATCGCCACCTCGCCACACATGGAATACCATCCCCCTCCCCCCTCATGTGTGCGAGGTAGCGCTAGGAAAAGACAACAAAGGCCCCATTCGTTCACACCCAGTCTCTAGCTGTCATGCAATAATGCCCGAAACCACAGCTCCCTTTCCACATCCAGGCTCCACACAACTTTCCATGTTTTACCCCAAACGCTTCACATGCCCTGATTCAATCCACTGACTGCACGTCAACCCCGGTATACCACATCGATCCAATTCACTCTATTCCTTGCACGCCTTTCACCCTCCTGCATGTTCAGGCCCCGATCACTTAAAATCTTTTTCACTCCATTTTTCCACCTCCAATTTGGTCTCCCACTTCTCGTTCCCTCCACCTCCGACGCATGTATCCTCTTGGTCACTTTCCTCACTCATTCTCTCCATGTGCCCAAACCATTTCAAAACACCCTCTTCTGCTCTCTCAACCACGCTCTTTTTATTTCCACACATCTCTCTTACCCTTACATTACTTACTCGATCAAACCAACTCACACCATACATTGTCCTCAAACATCTCATTTCCAGCACATCCACCCTCCTGCGCACAACTCTATCCATAGCCCACGCCTCGCAACCATACAACATTATTGGAACCACTATTCCTTCAAACATACCCATTTTTGCTTTCCGAGATAATGTTCTCGACTTCCACACATTCTTCAAGGATCCCAGGATTTTCGCCCCCTCCCCCACCCTATGATTCACTTCCGCTTCCATGGTTCCATCCGCTGACAGATCCACTCCCAGATATCTAAAACACTTCACTTCCTCCAGTTTTTCTCCATTCAAACTTACCACCCAATTGACTTGACCCTCAACCCTACTGTACCTAATAACCTTGCTCTTATTCACATTTACTCTCAACTTTCTTCTTTCACACACTTTACCAAACTCAGTCACCAGCTTCTGCAGTTTCTCACATGAATCAGCCACCAGCGATGTATCATCAGCGAACAACAACTGACTCACTTCCCAAGCTCTCTCATCCACAACAGACTTCATACTTGCCCCTCTTTCCAAAACTCTTGCATTCACCTCCCTAACAACCCCATCCATAAACAAATTAAACAACCATGGAGACATCACACACCCCTGCCGCAAACCTACATTCACTGAGAACCAATCACTTTCCTCTCTTCCTACACGTACACATGCCTTACATCCTCGATAAAAACTTTTCACTGCTTCTAACAACTTGCCTCCCACACCATATATTCTTAATACCTTCCACAGAGCACCTCTATCAACTCTATCATATGCCTTCTACAGATCCATAAATGCTACATACAAATCCATTTGCTTTTCTAAGTATTTCTCACATACATTCTTCAAAGCAAACACCTGATCCACACATCCTCTAACACTTCTGAAACCACACTGCTCTTCCCCAATCTGATGCTGAGAGGTGCAACTGGAGGGATGTCTGATCATTATCTTGTGGAGGCTAAGGTGAAGATTTGTATGGGTTTTCAGAAAAGAAGAGTGAATGTTGGGGTGAAGAGGGTGGTGAGAGTAAGTGAGCTTGGGAAGGAGACCTGTGTGAGGAAGTACAGAATGGAAAAAGGTGAGAACAATGGAAGTAAGGGGAGTGGGGGAGGAATGGGATGTATTTAGGGAATCAGTGATGGATTGCGCAAAAGATGCTTGTGGCATGAGAAGCGTGGGAGGTGGGTTGATTAGAAAGGGTAGTGAGTGGTGGGATGAAGAAGTAAGATTATTCGTGAAAGAGAAGAGAGAGGCATTTGGACGATTTTTGCAGGGAAAAAATGCAATTGAATGGGAGATGTATAAAAGAAAGAGACAGGAGGTCAAGAGAAAGGTGCAAGAGGTGAGAAAGAGGGCAAATGAGAGTTGAGGTGAGAGAGTATCATTAAATTTTAGGGAGAATAAAAAGATGTTCTGGAAGGAGGTAAATAAAGTGCGTAACACAAGGGAGCAAATGGGAACTTCAGTGAAGGGCGCTAATGGGGAGGTGATAACAAGTAGTGGTGATGTGAGAAGGAGATGGAGTGAGTATTTTGAAGGTTTGTTGAATGTGTTTGATGATAGAGTGGCAGATATAGGGTGTTTTGGTCGAGGTGGTGTGCAAAGTGAGAGGGTTAGGGAAAATGATTTGGTAAACAGAGAAGAGGTAGTAAAAGCTTTGCGGAAGATGAAAGCCGGCAAGGCAGCAGGTTTGGATGGTATTGCACTGGAATCTATTAAAAAAGGGGGTGACTGTATTATTGACTGGTTGGTAAGGTTATTTAATGTATGTATGACTCATGGTGAGGTGCCTGAGGATTGGCCGAATGCGTGCATAGTGCCATTGTACAAAGGCAAAGGGGATAAGAGTGAGTGCTCAAATTACAGAGGTATAAGTTTGTTGAGTATTTCTGATAAATTATATGGGAGGGTATTGATTGAGAGGGTGAAGGCATGTACAGAGCTATATATATATATATATATATATATATATATATATATATATATATATATATATATATATATATATATATAAACCTATTCATCCATACGCTAACTTGAGCTAGGTATCCATTTTATCGACTAACCCTAAGGGTTGGATGAACAGCTGGGTTTACTGTGAACAGACATCCGCAACTAGGATTCGAACCTATGCACTCGATCCTGGAATGCGCGTGGATTCGTCCCGGTGACGAAGCTCACCGCTACACCACGGAGGTCCATAAGCAATGAGAGCAATGTAAAGTCTTTAATTATCTTACACCACGGAGATCCATAAGCAATGGGAGCAATGTAAAGTCTATGAATTATCTTAAACAGGTTTTTAAACACCTGAAGCAGGCTTCCAAATTTTTTGATCGGTATTTACAACTATACGAAGACGGTCGTAAATGATTCTAGCATATAATCACTACACTCCACATCCATAATCAACCAACGAACCAGCGAGCAGTTGTCTCACACGGTAACCTAACCACACAGATACTCCGGGACTGTTGGTATCAATACACCGAGTCTCATGTGTATCTCGCTGGCCACCTACTGGTCAAAAGGTCAGTTCATGAAACAAGACTTTCATACGAAGATACCCGGTCTAAATTATCCTCAAACAATAAAAGAAAAAGGATTATCGTTTATCGACAGCATAACGCCACCATTAGCAAAATAAAAGCGAATCACCGAATACCGTAAAGTCAAATATAGTCCAGGAGACCCACATTACACCACCATTAGCAAAATATAAGCGAAACACTGAATACCACAAAGTCAATTATAGTCCAAGAGACCACAGTTGAATTCCATGTTGGCGAAGCGTAAGAGGTTCAGGAGAGCAATGTGTGGACGGCCGACCACAATGATCTGCCACACCTTAACATCAAGATGACAAGACAGATGAAGCCCGCGTCACGACCATGACATCAATGTAAACAGAAGGTTTAGGGAGGAGGACCTTGCGTGTGTCACCGACGACACAAACACAGGGCAGCGGAAGACTCTCTCTCTCTCTTTCACAATATAGATTAGAGTTGCTCTCTCTCTCTCTCTCTCTCTCTCTCTCTCTCTCTCTCTCTCTCTCTCTCTCTCTCTCTTCCTCCGTGACGCCAGCCTGCGTCGGTCGCCCGCCCCGGTCGTCGCCGTCTTTTATGCGGTATGATGGAATGATATTGACATCAGATATGGGAATCAATAAACGGGAAAGTTACCAACAATTAACACGTTCTTTACGTAGAAATTATCAGTTTCTTTACTCATGCCTATAGCACTAACTGCACCAAATGTATAGAGGATATGTAGAAACATTACATAAATACCGTGTACCCATGTATATAAACATTATATAAACACCGTGTACCTAAAATGTTAAGAAGCCATCATTGGAATTCCCTTCGTTGTCTTATTTCCATTCAGCGCTACACGCTATTCATTCACTGACTTGTATATCTTTTTTTCATTCTGTCTGTTCTTATGAGTTACTCACACAATTACTGAACAAGAGTAATGTTGCTGATCATGGCTCACAAACACCAGTGAAAAACATTTAGGATGTAGCAAATGACATGCTCACAACGGCTTTTGAGTTCGAGTGTTCCGGTAAATAGAAAAACCACTTTTACATAGTTTTTTCGCCCCCTTTTTCAACAACCACCTCCAAAGCTGAAATAATCATCGCCTGTCCTTATCATCAGCTACAAATTACCATCTAGTTTCCATTATCAATGAGTAGTTGACTGAATCAATTAGATCTAAGCACTCTAGTGTTCCTGAGAATTCAGATGACTTACAACATTTGAGTCGGGCATTTAATCTATGATCTTTCGGCCCGTGTGAATTCCATCAACCTCCGGGGTCCGCCTTTCGCATTTTCCTCCTCCGTAATTATCCGTCCGAATCTTTCCCTCTCGGCTCCAGGACCCTCATACCCCACTCCACCATTTGTCTGTCTACCCTCCCTCCTACCTCCCACGGGCATCTCCACTCTTCTCCCCACTACAGGTCCTTCCTCCCTCCTCAACACGTCACAACCCAACACCAATTTCTTCTGCCTTGTCTACAGCCTTTCTGATAGACATTACACTCTCGGCAGCATTATCCTCTCATCCATTCTAATTACTTCGTATCAGAGAAGTTCCCTCTTCCAT